>NW_017537512.1:380609-383473 GCF_001853355.1 Bactrocera latifrons | reverse complement strand
GCCACCCGAACTTAGCCCTTCCTTACTTGTTAATAATTTGGTTCAAGTTGGCCACGGTCCAATCCGAAAACCGAAATAGGTAGAGTTCGTTGTATTTTTTAACATGRTTTTTCATATCTCCCCATATCCAATAATGGTCACAGGTGAAGGGGGAGTTCGGCAACAATTTCTCACAACACGAATCAAAAACTCACTACGCCAGTTTAGAAAAATAGGGAAGTCTTGCAGACCCTAAAAATATATTATTTTCTATCTCCAATGATATATTTTGCATGGTTCATGACCTTGAAAATTGCAAAGGAATGTTTAAAAACTTAAAAAGTTGAGTTCTTAAAGATCTAATGGTTATGGACCGACTTTCTCCAACAATTTACCAAAACCTATGACATCCTTAATTCTTCTTGWAATCTTAGAATTTTCCTTTCCGTATCTAAACTACTGTTAATAACCAATTTCGATCGAAATAAATCCTGTAAGAACCCCTACCGACAGTGTSAAAATGAATGAAATCGGATCATAACCCCGCATTTAGGTGAAATCACATATATCGGGATCTGCTCGACCGATTTCAACCAAATTCCGTATATGACATTATTTTAGCATTTTTATGTCACAGTGTGAAAATGTGGTAATGTGAACCACGTCTACTTTCCATATAACAMAATTTTCAATTCCTTTTCATTCTTTCACTTTCCAGCATACAAATCAAGAAAAAATGTATATAAAGAGATAAAACTTGAACGTATAGTGCCTTTGACGTGCTACCTTATGACCAAAATTGTCCAAATCGAACCAAAACTGTTGAAGCCCATAGGTACCGAATATGCGGACCGAAATAGCAATAGTTGACTTTTGGCCGAACATATCGGTCCTTGATGTGAAAGATGGTTTGAACCAGATCAATATTTTATTCAGCCCTCATATACCTATTATAATATAAAGACTYTCGAACTTCTGGCTGACCTTATTCCGCATATATCTGGTAATCCATACCATGTCTTAGTCATAACAATATATCTTTGTGCCTTAAATGGATTAAATTGAGCGAAGATTTGACCCAGCCTCCATATAACTAATATAGGGTTTTCGAACATCCGGCTGACTTTACTGCATATGATTGGTGATTGTCTGTGAATCTTGATGAATCCTTGGGAACGTTTTATTGGTCTGTGGGCTTTTAGCTGATTGTAGTATTTTCAACAAATGATCAATAATTTCTACCTAACATACTTATAAGAATTTCAAACTGTCGTCAACTGAACGTTTTTTATTGTATATAATATATRTAGGTTAGGTTAATGTAGTAAGCCAATATGCTGCAACGGATATAAACATCTTAATGTTAAAAATACATGAAACTAATCTACGGATTACCCAAATCCCCACCTAAATATATGTATATAATTATTTTCGTTACTCTAAGAAACTTTATGACAAATGTGCTGCTYACTGTATGAGTATATATTAAATTGCATAGATTCCGATCCTCTGTTTGACGTTTTGCACCATAAGTTATTTCGCTGGCTTTGGTCCTGACAATGTGCAGGAGTATGAAATATTCAGTTACTCCCGAACTCAGCCCATTCTTACTTGTTTCAACTGCGACTGTAATAAAAGAGTATTCGTAAAACTCACCATATGGAAATACACGAATGTGTATAAATACATATGACTCTTCGCTGGCTGGCTGGACGATTCTCACTCCAATCATTGCGACCACAAAATACCGATAGAAATAGTGCATATTTATATAAAYATGTACGTAGTTACATATGTCCTTGCAATATTTTGTATTAGCACGTCGCAGCAGTGGGATCGCGTGATATGTCAACTCAATTTTTCAAAAAATATTTTACGCCAAYTTATTTGTCTGCCAATGCATTTGGYAATTCTACTAAATAATCGAATGTTATTGGCATAGGTTTGTGCCGGTAGAAATATTCTGTATGAGAAAAGAGAAACGATGTGKTGTATTTCTATGTGAAGGTGTTAAAAGAGCCCTTTAATCCCAGCGATATGGTTGAGAAATTGAGCTGCTTAGAAACCCGACCGCGAATAAATTGATTTTATTTTAACTGCAGTCGTTTTTCCGTAATCAATCAATCTTAGTAATGTCTAAAAAATCAAGTCCAACGAGCTTGAAACCCTATTTTATCYGTTATGTAAGCAAACCGTCACCAGACATGAGGTAAAAATTGTAAAGTACCGCTATAGAATCCGCTACATTTCAAACCATTATTTTTGTGCTTGCAAGCAATAAAAGTATTAGCAGGTATGGCGTGTTATAGAACCAATCCAAAATAAGGAGGCATTCCTATATATTTAKATAGTCTGAACAGTTCTAGTAGAAATAATCTTCGACATGTTGAGGTATAATAGTCGGAAAAGTTCCTTCTTGCTTCGTATAAGTTTAATCGGATCATTCGAGATTTTGGCTTTTTCTCATAATCTGCACTTCAGCTTGATTACATCTTCTTTACGGATGATCTGACTTACTTCATTCCCGGTTTCACCCCTTAGGATTTAGTTATTCCCTCATCAGTAAAGGAAAACACTTTTAATATTCGATAAGTCCGATAATAGTCGGAATTTTTCCATTTCTTCTTCATATAAGACTTCTCGGATCATAAGACTTTATGGGGTTTTCTCATAGTTGATTAACCGTGAAGWACTTAGCTYGATTTAWTTWTWTWTTTTTTTTTGGACTGTTATATCATCAGGTAGGATTTCATAACTTCTTCTTCTTCTTTATTGGCWTAACTTAGARCCTCAGTTTTTACGTCATCACGATAAGCAAGTATTGTTCAAGTTTGTTAAACTTGTTGAGTTAACGGAAATGCTCGCTACAGCAGTGGAGTCTGTCG
>NW_017537512.1:361891-380479 GCF_001853355.1 Bactrocera latifrons | reverse complement strand
GGATCAGTTCCTGGTGGACAATTCTTTGGGAACCATGTTTAGTCACATATTCGAAGCTTTTCCGGAATTTTTGCGAGTAAACATCAGTCCTTTGTCCACATCTGACAATATACATATTTGATGTATGGAAACTGAATTCGGAAGGATGCAAGTTTCATGACATAGTGTAAGGACGTCGGCTCAAATATATAATTGTAAAAACGGCAATATAAGCTCGATGAAAACATAAGTTTTAAGATTACTTAGGTGTCTTTTCATAAGACTCTCCTCCAGCTTCTTCATAGTGTCCCAAACTCCATCTATTTTAGATATACTGACTGTTATGATTCCTAATGTATCCATCCAAGAATATTAAATTATTAATCATTTCTTTTTGCCCACACTTTCCGAAGCTCGCATAAAAACCCTTAATAACTCATTTTCCAAMAAAGCCGGGACTGAGTGCAAATATTAATGCACTGTAGAAATTCAAATTTAAAATTAAATGTGTGAAAATGAAATTTAATTATCACCAACGGCTAGAAATGATGTTGGATTTCTACCGTTATTGCTGGCGAAGTACTCAACTCACTCAATGTCTGCTGGCTTTAGTGGTGAACGCCGAAAGGTGGCACCAAGTAGAAACCGAAGGCAGCGAARCCATTTTGAATAAATTTGCATTTCACTTAAGTATACCGTTATATAGTATGTACTCGTAAGAAGAAACGATTTCGAAGGCATAAACACAATATGAACGCGCTCCAAGAGAATATCGACAAGGTAGGGAGAAGGGTGTTGACGGCTGCCGACTGACKGCAAAGGCGAAGTCAAAGTCATTTAATACAAAGGAAGACGGCAGCGATGGCAGTGGCAGGTAATAACAACAAATAAAAACGYAATTCTGTGCAATTGAAAAGTTTGGCGAAAAGTTAAAATAAATTGAGTCGCGCAAAGTCGCGTATGCGCGGCAAAATAAAGTCGTCGCACGCGGTTGGGTGGGAGCCGAGGCAAAAGAAGATGTTCAACGTTTTTCCAATGCAATGAATGGTTWAAACTTTGGTAACAAGTAGCAGCAATTGAAATACAGCAAAGTAAAGATGAAGACAGATGAAGTTAAAATGAAATATGTTCTTTTTGGCTGCTTGTTAATATGTATAAAAACCCCTGTAGGTATATATAATATATAACAATTAAATTAAAAAATATATATACTGTTAATCTATATATTTAATGCTCTTAAAGACTGAGAAAGATTTCTTAAAATTATTTGAATTTATTAAAAATCAAATTAAAAGATATAAATGCATTTTTTTATTCTAACTATAGCACATCAGATTCACGGTAGTAAGGGTGGAAGAAGAGAGAGGTAACTTCTTTCCGGTTTCTTCATCATATGTACATGACCCAAGATTGGAACGTGCTTCCAGTATCTCTCTCAAGACTAATAGAAGAAAACCGTGAGAGGAAATTTAGGGCTTGTTGTAACGCCTACGCGAGACATACCATATAGGGAAACTCCAACACAAACACCRTGTGTGAGTTACTTTTGCAATACATTTTAAATGGTCCTTGAAATACATGTAATAAGAACAGTAAGCCAACACGAATTTTTCTCAAGTTCGGWAACTTTTTCGGGTTGGGAGCAAGTTTTGCACCTTACGATGCCAACAATAATGAATAATCTGGTCGTTGATGAATGGAGRGTATTCGAGAAACCATCAATGTCGRATTWGCACTGGATACTCTTCACTGAACACTCGCGAGAMATTCATTACTCCCTCCGCAATACTCCAACCCTGTAAAAACAGTATAGAATAAATTTACCAAGTTTGCAAGAAAAAGTTTAGAAAATAGCAATTATAAGAATAAAATCAATAATGTTCAACAACTAGATGAAGAGGTGGAAAAGTTAAACGAGATTTAAACAACTATTTCAACCAAACTACACCGCTAACTGTTCTCAGAGCAAGACGTCTTTTTGTTCGAACATTCAGTGATAATCTTAGGACCCAAATTTGTCAACCCTAGAAAGATAACTTGAAAAAATATAAAAAAGCAATCAGGAATGCAAAAGTAGTATCATTACAGAATTTTTTCACATATAAAGCTTCACGATAGAAAGCTGCAAAATCAGCTAGACTGAATAAGATATTGTCTAAGGCACATATAAATATATCCTATTCAAAGACATTGGGTGCATAGACATCCTCTGCATTGGAATCCCTAAGGAAGTCATTAAAACGCACTTTCCCGTTTGTCAGCTAACCGCAGCTGTACAACCTCAACTATTGGCTATTACAGCAGACCACTCACGACTTATTGTAAGTAAGAAGAAGATTATGGTATATGTGTATAAGCAGGTTCTTGTCACTTAAAGCGGTGGATCCGGGTGGAATTATTTCCTTAGAGATGCAAAAGCTGAAAGAATCAATGGTTCAAATGGTTCAATGGTTCAARGGCTTAAAAATATATACATATATATTAAACATATTTGTGTCTGTAAGGGAACAGCGTAGTAGATGATGCCCTACCGGTCCCATCAAAAACATAGCAAAACCTTTCTGATCGTCAACTCTAGCTTGGCCACCGTTTACGTCGGTATTGTGGTGCGACCGCAACYGTTTAGCTTGACATTGTCATAAATGACCCACTTTTCAGCAATTGCAACTATTTGTTCAGAAATGGTTACATTTTGTTTCTATTTAGCATAAGTACGGAGATGAAAATTCATGTGGTTTTTTTGTGTCAACTCGTTTGKCACCCATATCTCTAGCTTCTTTTTGTATCCAGCCTTAATTAAATGGTTCAAAGAGTTTTTTGTGTATTTTTTTGCTCCTGGACAATCAAATCAGCGCTTGCATGATGATCAGATTCAACGATTTCCACTATTTTATCACTATTTTCGACAATTGTGCTTCGAGAGCAGTAYGCCAAATATACTGATATCAAAACTACATTAACGCATTGGGGAAAGTAAARTCGTGTATRTTGCTAMAGTATCAGGACCACAAACACTTCATATTTTCAGCCTTCTGACTTAGTTTTCCTCTTCGTATCTTTAGTACGMARYTTTATCTTTYTAACGTCACATAGCGTAATCCGAWCGCACTTATACACCGGCAGATACAGATTACTAAAGCTATTTATTGGAAAAAAAAATGGATTTCTTATTAGACCTTATAAAACGTTTCAGCAGCTTTAAACTAGTTGGGTCTCCAATTGGAATTCGTCAAACTSATCTTAGTTGAGACACTTCCAGTTTCTTGCAGAAATTTGTTCACCCACCATTCCTACTGGGATGACAGATTAGCTGCCRGCTGCAATGTTTGTGGTGTGACGCAACCAGCGGGACGCTAATAGAGCTAAAACTCTGCTGTGGCACAAGTTATTCAATTGCTTGCYACTCAACAGCGCGTCCAAAGCAGCCATTTGCCAACTTGTTTTCACAGTTATGCAACATCATCCGCATGCTTACTGGTGGGTTCGTATATGGTAGGCCAAATCCCTTTTCGGGCGCAGCTCGCACTCACACTCACACTCACACTGCCGCAACTCGGGCTTCTGTGCGCGAATTGCACTTTAATTTGTTTTTACAAGCTCAATTATGTTACGAAAATGGAAATTTTGTGAAATTGTTTTGCTGCATCATTTCGCCGTTTTGTTACAACACATTGRGCGCTTTGTTGTTATTATTGTAGCACAACAACAGTCATTTAAACATTTTAATATGCCTCAATTACCGACGCTTACCACTTATTTGTTGTTGTTACTGTTGTAAATGTTGTAAATGTTGTTGCTGTTACTGTTTTTATTGTTGTTGCTGTTATTATGTGCGATGCTGAAGGCTTCTTTGCCAAAGATTATCCCATGATACGCAAATAAACAGTGCCAACACACACACGCATACATACAAAGTGATATGTGCGTATGTGTGTATGCGCGCAACGAAAAACGCCTGTTACGGCGGATTAGCGGTAYAAAGCGGTAAAGGGTAAGCGGTGCAGGCACCCTTTTCGCGCGCTTGCATTGTTTTTGTATATATGCATGCGTGTATGTGTGCTGCACGCACATTTGAATAAAACAATTTCAAATACTCATATGAAACGCTCGCTCGCAGCTAAGACCATTTTCCATTCATCTGAAATGAATTCAAATTGGAAATGACGAAAACRCTTTGCTGTGTCGCTGCGTACACGCCAACAGTGTCGTTTGTATTTTATTTTTGTTTATTTTTTGAAGGATTTGTCTGTGACAAAATATATTTCGATAACTCGTTGTGTGGCAGCACACCGGAGAGGTGAGTGGTGGTGAGAGGGCAGCGACAGTTCTGTTACCCAACAAGTGTGCGCATTCAAGCGATGGCGGACAGCTTGCGGCAAGTGCATGYAGTCGCAGCGTTGAAAAAGAGAACTCGGTTCAAAGAGTGCCGAACGAAAGTGTTTGAACAAAATTACTTAAAAATCATTTAAAGTTTACTTTTCACAAGAGAAATTAATTGTTTRTTAACTTTTTTGTGAAAATATCATTTGATCAAATTTAACCCGGACTGACAAAAACAAATCAAGTTTTTTAATACAAATCTTTTAAAACTCAAATTCTTCAAAAATGTTGCCGGCGAGATCCTAACCGTTAATGGCGATTATTATCGCACCATGACAACCGACTATTTGATGCCTGAAATTTAAGCTGGTGATTTCGGCGKCATTTGGTTTCAACAAGACAATATATGGACTTATTAAGGGAACACTTCGGTGAGCAGACAATTTCACCTTTTGGACCGCTCGTTTGGCCACCAAAATCGTGTAATATCACACCGTTAGACTTTTTCCTGTGTGATCGAAAACTGTACTTAACGAATGGACCATCTGAGAGATAGTCGCGTTCAACATTTGAAAGTGATAATCTTCAAAAAATAAGTGCCAAAGAATGCTCTTTCAAATGAAAGAGAGAATGRGAAGAATGCTCATTCCCATTTAAATTTAAAGTGTCTGTGTTTTTTCATTAAAAACAAGTAAGAAAGGGCTAAGTTGGGGTGTCACCGAACATTTTATACTCTCGCATCAAATACCGTATTTGTGTAAAGTTTTATTCCGCTATCATCATTCTGTCTCTTATACACATCTAGATGTGTATAAGAGACAGTTTCTGACGTTTTTTGTTAGTCGGTTAACGCACTTTTACTGATTTTCAACATAACCTTTGTATGGGAGGTGGGCGTGGTTATTATCCGATTTCTTCCATTTTTGAACTGTACATGGAAATGGCTGAATGAAATAACTCTGTAGGGTTTGGTTAACATAGCTAACATTTCCGAGATATGTACAAAAAACTTAGTAGGGGGCGGGGCCACGCCCACTTTTCCAAAAAAAAATTACGTCCAAATATGCCCCTCCCTAATGCGATCCTTTGTACCAAATTTTACTTTAATATCTTTATTTATGGCTTAGTTATGACACTTTATAAGTTTTCGGTTTTCGCCATTTCTTGGGCGTGGCAGTGGGCCGATTTTGCCCATCTTCAAACTTAACCTTCTTATGGAGCCAGGAAATACGTGTACCAAGGTACAGCTTGCACGTACGGACGGACAGACGGACGGACAATTTAAAAAACATTGGCTACTTCGATACCTACCGGATTCCCTCTASTCTTTGACTATATTGATGCTCTACTGTACTTCTAAGACTTCTACATCGGCAAGGATGCTCAACAATTTTTCGCACCACTCGAAAAGAAACAAAAATCGTAATCGAATAAATTGCGACCAGAATTTCAAGAATACTAGATTTATTAATAAGACATAAGATGTTAAAATCTTTTTGGGGAAAGCTTATTTATTAATCTGCATCTCGATCTTATGAACTACACACGATCTCAAAGTTCTTTCAACAAAAGCCAACTTCCATATGGTATCCGATATATTACAAAACTTAGRAGACAGACGGTTTTATTAGCGCTATTAAACCAGCTTTCAGAGCCGTCTGTTGGCCTAAAAAAAGAGGAGAGAGAGCCAAAAGCATCACAATGTTTCAACAACGGTGGCAAACTTCAACTAAWGAACAGTGGACCCACAGACTAATTCCGGATTTGTGGATAAATAGACAACATATGGACTCAGACTTCCACATAACCCAAAGACACATGGATGCTGTTCCGATTTCATTACGACCTTAGTTCGCACTGTCCGATATGTATAGAGTGTAAAGAGTGTTTAGAAGACTTTAAGCAGGTATTTTTTCAATATTCTCGCTTTCCAAATGTAAGGTTAAAGTTTAAAACTCCGCCTGGCGTTAGTTTTTCGGTGGAAAATTTGACAACACTCATGTGTAGTTCCTTTGGTAAATAGAAAGCTGTCAGCGAAGCGTCAGCTCTAATTATGATAAAGCTAACACATATACGGTATATTAGGCGTCAGTCAGTCCGTACGCCAGATGTGTGTGTCTTAAAGYCTTTYGCTCTCMYATGAAGTAATAGTTAATCYGGTGGTTCCATGGAAAAGAGTTTGGAAGTAGGTTCCTCCACAATAATATAAAAAGACGGTTATATTGTGTACTTCAAAGCGAAGGACTTCGAATTCTTAAGACTATATTGGAGATGCAATATGAAAGTAGCCAAACATAAYCAAAGGTTACATGACAGGTTCCTGGAAAATTAGGTATGAATGAACTAGGTTTGGTAGGATTAGCGATCTTACTGGCACAGCTTAGAAAGCCGATTTGCTGTGATATTGGAAACTCCTACATATTGATCTTAAAGATCTTCATAAATCGAAAAGCGCTTTGAGGCTGTCACGAMTATGCTGARGCGAACAAAAGTATGAYTGCCGAGTTRTTTMAAACACAGTCTTGCAAARGCAAAGGAGGAGTAGATGCCTAGATGTTGCTTCCTCACCTTTTCTGCTTTATGAATGCACAAGTTTCGTGATAAAAGGAAGATCATACTAGAATAACAGAACTACCAAACCTACAGATTCAACGTCTATGGGTAAGACATTAGTAAGGGCCTATTGAATTGCCGAGCGCAAGTGTTTTCAAACTCAGACAGACTTGTTAGCTTAGAATTTTTTGGTTAAATGGTACTGTAGAAGCGCCAAAAATCGGTAACTTACCATAGACACGATTGACGTAGAAACAGCTTGTAATTCAGTATTAATATTCAGATGTATGAAGCAATTTTCAACAYAGTAAATATTATAAATAAAATAATAATATATTTTCTCCCTAACCTAACCTAACATATCATAGCCTCAACACAAAATCCTTTTTTATTACAAGCCGAATCTTATAGATTATTTCTGAATCATAAAATATCCACTAAGTACTCTTACACATGTTATTTAAATACTGAGTTCATTCCATAAGGTCTCATATCTTGTTATGGCTGAGTACCGCCGATAAACCACAAGTAAAACAAAAACAAGTGCGACATASTATCAAAGCTACCCAACAATTGCCGCAAGTACCAACAAACAAAGAAAGCCTTTTGCTCTGTGCGKTATCATTTCCCCTTGTGTTTGCGGGTGGGTGTGTGCTTGCGGTAGTATTTCCATTTAATCCGCGTATGCTCGTTCGCCCACGTATGAAATCGAGTATTTAAAACCCATTTAGCTTCACCTGCGCCATTCCCACACTCGGTGCTGCCAAAAGTATAGAAGAACGGGCACAAAACCGCTGCCATCAAATATGATTGCAAACGAATGTGTCGCCTTTTATTTACACTTTTTTTCGCCGATATTCCCATTCGATGAGGCACGACTGAGGTGTTGGTTGGCCCTGTTTGTTTGTTATGTTTATTCCACCTTTTTTGTACGATGTTTAAAATCGAATGGGTACGTAAAAGAGTGTAAAAAACATGAAGCATTTCAATGGTACTCATCACAAAAACGGTGGGAAGCAGCCATTTTGAGAGTGCTTTGGGGTAGACAGGCAATTCGTGGGTAATAATGGTGCAACTTAAAACAGGTTCTAGAACATTAGTCTAGCTGTTGTTTCGAACAGTTATGGAGGTAAATCCTACTTTGCTTGGTCTAACTAATGGTCAGGAGGGCTATCTCTTGCAATTGCATCTGAAGAGATTTTCACGAAGCCCTTCAAAAATTCTACGAAACTTAAGTTTTACTTACGATAAATGTACTATCTTATATTTTTTTGCACACTTTAACTTTCACATCTATAAACTTATACTTGCTTCAGAAGACGTGATCTCGTATTGACGCGAATCTCAACGTTCCCATTTTTAATGAACTTATGTATACATACATATGATGATCTCTATTATATTAACTTTAGAGACAATTGTTTTACGGAGTTTATTGATATGGCTTGAACAGATTTCACCTTATACTCCGATCTCAAGGGTTCGATCCAAAATTCAAATTTCTTGACTAGTTTTAACCAGATCATCTCATTGTACTTTGTTTTTTCGCCAACGGAAGGGAAATTAAGGGATATCCTTGAAAATATATACTGTGAAGTTCTAAATTTATATTTTTCTTCGGTTATTTTTTTTTTTTTTTAACATTTTTCGATGTAAGCAACCAAGAAGCAATCCCTTGTATCAAGCAAAAAGATCTATCTACATTCTTCTAACAATTTTATAAGGGTTTGATAACCAACTCGTGATGTCTTCTGAATGGTATACACGTACTCTTAATGTAGAAGATTGAAAAAGTAAACCATCATACTAAATAATTATCAAGATCAACCAGAAATACGAGCTTTCAAAGACAAGCTACATGAGCAACCTATTCCATCGAGTTGACATCTCGTGCCTCCGATTGTAAAAATAGCTTTTAGAGTTCTGTATTCAAGGAATTTTTGTAATGAATATTTTGGAATATATAGGAGGTATCTTGTTTGGAAACGATGGTGGAGCCTCTAACTCTAGTCTTCGTTTCTTTATGATTTTTTATTAAGAGAAGAATGCACTTAAAAATCAGGACTCACGATTGTTTTGGTAAGAGAMCGTTGTGATTTACGAAGGCCTAACCTCACGGTGCTTTCTATTGTTGGAAGCACGTAGATCAAGACGACCTAAACCTCTGCCGTACTCTGGGTCCGGCACCCGGCCGCAATGCGACTCCATATTGGATCTGCCTGAATTTAGGTTCAAACCACAGCCACCACGAATCTCCACAAAGGGCCAAACCCAATGAGTAGATTGCAGTAAACTCTAAGGGCAAACTGCTCCCCGTGGTACTAGGTTATAGTCTCTGGTGAGACTTTKTRGYTTYTGCTACTACCAGTTGAGSTYGTAAAATCCCAAACTCAATGGCTGGTGACATTTGTCGCTTGAACAACAAATGCCTTTATATTACGAATTAATATAAAGTCCATAATAGCATTTCAAGCTGAGTATTATAGCACTATTTCTGACATAGACCATGCTGACATTTAAAACATACCTGTTTGTCAGACACAGTGCATGCGGATTTTAGTCCCCTCTTACGACAGACATGCCTTACCACGGGTATATCCTTCCCCCTCCAAACAGAGGCCCCCATACCCGCAGTGGGTGGTCAATCCAGATTTGACGGTCAGGAAGATTTTAGTATGTGTTTCTTGGGGCTGACCGGGAGGCCMAACTTTAGTRTTGAGCTGTTTAGTCGAAGAGMCCGAAACCTACATATATCGTCGGTTTCCTCTGAATCCGACTTTTCCTTTTTGGCTTCTTCCTTTTTTTCGGAAACAGCGCCAACACGAGAGCAGAGGCGGCAGCAGCATCAAAAAACTTGTTGCGGTTCTTGATGAACTCCTGAAGGTAGCAGCTTACTTGAAAGTGAAAAGTGCCCAACTTTGGGCATTAGAAGTGGAATTATATTCCATCAGAACAACGCTAGACCACACATCTTTAGAATTACTCGCCAGAGAGTTCGGGAGTTTGATTGGAAGGTTATTTTGTAAGGTCTTGACATCATGTGGTTACTATATGTTCCAGTTTAGGGCGAACGATTTTGATGATGAAAAATTTGAAAGACAATCACAGCTTTCACAAATAAAAATGAGGATTGTTGTTGGCCGTTCCCACAACAGCCGGTCCTACGTTCCCAGAATAAACCCGGATTTTATCCGACCAAGAACTATGCCTTCGGAGATCTAACCTCTTTTGGATCGGTAAACTTTTTAGGGTTTCTATGAGCCGTTCCCATATCAGTCGGGCCTAAGTAACCGACCTGGATTTTTAAAGGCAAAAGACTGTCAACTCAGCACCGTGCCTTGACATGACTTCAGGAATGTTTTCTGCATCTCCAAAAAAAAATGATTAAAGAATATTCTACAAACTTTAGCCTTTCCACAATTTTTGAAGTATCTTAAACAAAAAAAAATTCATTTCTGAACAATCAATATTAACAATATTCACTCATACCCTCACACCCTCACACCTCACGTTAGCTACAAGTACTTTATGTAAATTACACAACACACTTAAAAATTTTAAAAGAGGACCGTTATTTTTAATCTCTCCCATACTAAGCTGGCACAGGAGCGCTCCCGCATACCCCATGGTATACTCTTCGAATCTATTATAATAAAATTATATTAGTATTACTTTGCAATATTGAATTTATCAATGCCGAAAAATGTTGAGTGGAACGTAACAAATACCAGCTACGTGTTCGGCATCAAAATTAGCATTAGCACGACAGTATACACCCCGAAGCAGGATGGGAAGAGCGTTATGAAGTGGAAGTTGCCGAAGACAGTCAAAAGTAAAAAAAAACAAACGTGAGGACGGCGAACAACTTAAAATGACATTAAAAATGTCGAACCCGACAAATGCGAATATGTCAATGCGGTAAGGTGAGTGGGTGAGGGAGTATCCCTATATGTATTGAGTACTTATACCATTATATATTTTTAAATGACACCAGAAAACAACAACGACAAAAAAATGTGAGACTGAGAAAATAGACGGCACAATAAAAAAATGAAATGGCTGACAGTGGGTGGGTGACCTTTCTCCGGGAGGTGGTACATACATSCATATATAAAGAATGGGATGTGAAAAATTGTAGAAAATTTACTATTTCTCATAACGCGATGGACAAGCATGAACGTGTGCATATGACAAATGTGTGAATGGAAGTACAGTGTTGTGCGAAACATAAGCAGCTTAACTGCTGAAGGCTGAAACTTTGTCGCGTTTACCGAATTAAAAGACAAATAAATCATAAATCTAAGATGTACAGAAACTATACGTTTATTTATTTATATTTTAATATTGAGTCCGRATTTCTGGTCCTCGAAAAAAAAATTAAAGAATGCTCCGTACCAGTTCTTCGCCCCCGCATTTGCATAGCTCGGCCGGTAATCCATCGATACCGTCGCTTTGTTGTTCTTCCAATGAGTAATTGCTATTCAAACTTCTTCATGGTCGGGAAATGGAACGTCCGCTCCATCGTCAACGACTGGGAAATCGGGTCCGCGTTTTCCTGACATTATACTTTCACTGCCATTTAATAAACTGAAGCGGTGTTCCCTACATAATTTTAATATGCTCTGGGCATCAATTCCTTTACACTAAGTTAAAAAATTCTTAAAAATACGCTAATGTCTCTTAAACTTTTTGCCGACTTTTCGGAGAATATTCTCAAATATGTCGACATTTCATATACGTTTTCTGGAAAAAAATATGTTTCCTTGGACACATTTAAAAAATTATTACTTGCACTACATATTGCATATATTTTGCTCAGTACTGTATATGTATATTGAATAGCTATTTTATCTAGCTATGTTCGATAAGCACCTTTGGATTGTCTTTGTGACATTTCCTTTCCAAAGCAATAGAATAGAGTGTGGGTTGAGGCTCACAGGCATTCCCCGGTTTAGCTGTCAGACAAATACATACATGCATATAAATATATTTATATAGAAATATATTCATGTATGCCTTTGTATCTGAATTTTAAACGAGACATCTACAGTCTAAACGTAACTATCATTTATTGAATTTTAGAATATCGTACGTGCACGAATTCTCGAGAGAAATGGAAGACCGATCTAGTCTATTTAAAACTGTGATGGTATGTGTGAGCTTAGGTTGTATATATGTATTATGGAAAGTATATTCAAGTAGATATATATATAAATATATATATATATATATATATTCATAATTGTAGATATAGTTTAATTTATAATTTATGTATGGAAAGTATATTCAAGTAGATACATATATAATCATATATATATATATTCATAGTTATAGATATAGTTTAATTTATAATTTGCAACGAATTCTCTAATAGTTGAAATTTCTGAAAATAATTAAATATCACAGCACTTCAGCGAATTCATTAAAAGTTCGCGGAATTTGGTAAGTGGTTCATAGAATTAGTGGAAATCAACTGGGATTTCATATTGAGATATGGTTTTCCAAATAAATATGAAAAAATAGAGCCATATTATTTCCATAAATCATGAAGTATACCATTAAACACGTACAATTCCATAATGTCCATTGGTTCTGCATTAAATTGAATATTTTATTTTTCATAGTTAGAATAATCATATTTACATATGATATTGTTGTTATTTTAAAACTAATCTCATAATTCCACTCTCATCGAAATTCTCGTCTGTCTTGACAAAACCCTGAAACAGTCGATTTTACCATTTTCTCTCGACCCGAATTTTTTTTTACCAGCAAAATCAACGTCATGGACAACTACAGTTATTAACCTCTTAGTATCAGTTAGGACTATAAAGCAGGAACTTCTCAAACAGCCTAGCCGCCGCTAAGCGATTGCTTACTTCGATTGTACAGCATCGAATTCAAAATTTGTGCTTAAAGGGGCAACTCATTTTAGAAGATTCCCAGCCAAACCCACGGAAAATATTGTAAAATTTTCCTTACCTTCAATCCACCCATTAAACTGACTTACAAAGACTGTATTTAAGATTTAAGGGGTCTAAACCCCAATTTCTATTTCTTTTTTATGTGAGTCTATATATGTATGTGTAGGTCATAGGTCCATCAGTACAACGTCACGATCTACATACAAAAAATCAGCAAATCCTCGCCTGTTACTAAGATCCGAACAACGGCTATACGATCAGGATAGAATGATCTCAGCTTAATAACGTAACTGCGTGATCTTATCAAAGCCATATCTACAGAGTTATCACAGAAGTCATCAATTACGGTCTGACTACAAGCGCGATTGTCCCCTCTTTAGCATCTTTATGCTCTCTGGATCTGTATCCATATCAGCTAACTGAAAAAATAATTTGCTGGAGTGACCTACAAACATTTTTCCCCTTGATAAACCGATTCTAATTTTTTTACTTCATCCCTGATTTCTTTAAAACTTTTTTCTTATATTAGTCGCTTGTTGGTGGTATTTCTGAACTATGTCCATGTCAATGGACCATAAATCTTCCGCAGGACCTTTCTCTCGAAAACTTGTAACCCCGACTCATCAGTCGTTGTAATCGTCCATTCCTCTACACCATATAGCAGGAAAGGGATGATGAGTGACTTGTAGAATTTGTGCTTTGTTCTTCGTGAGAGGATTTTACTTCTCAATTGCCTACTCAGTCCGGAGTAGCACCTGTTGGCAAGAGTTTTGCTGCGTTGGATTTCGAGGCTGACGTTGGTGTTAAAGTTGGTTCTAACATAGACAAAATTATCTACGACTTCGAAATTAAGACTGTCAACAGCGACGTGCGAGCCAAGTCTCCAATGCAATTACTTTTTGTTTGATGACAGGTGGTATTTCGTCTTGTTCTTTTTCACAACCAAGTCCATACGCTTCGATTATATAGCCAGTCTGGAGGAAGCAAAATTAACGGCACACTAGTCTGAAATAAAAGTAATTCCTTATCGTGCTGTCAAGAGCAGCTTTGAAATCGATGAAGAGGTGGTGTGTGTTGATCCTCAATACCAAATACCTCTTCACTAGAAAATTAAAAAAAAAATATTTTTTATTTCTGATTTACAAGTTAATATAACCCCTTCAACAATTGTTTTAATTTATTTTGAGTCCAGTCTTCGAATATTTAGATTGTGCCTACTGTGTATAAACTTTTTAAATCAGTTAATTAATATTCATACAAAACACCCTGTTCTGCTGACAGTTTTTGTCACGTCTTATATTTACTGTACTCACGAAGCTCATATCTGAAAAATACTTAGCGAAGTCACAAACCAAAAAGTTGTTGAATGCTTTGTTGTTAAGCACAGTGGGCACGTTAGCATGCTAGTATGTTCAAATACTGATAAGGAAATAATTAATGTACAGTTCGTACCACAAAGACAAATAAAAAATTTTTGTTCGTTCTTTTACTAGGCGATGAGTTCTCCAATGCAGCAGTGATTACTGGTTTTCTCCTACTTAGTTTTTAATTAAACGCAATTCGCTACCGTAGTCGCACTTATTATTGTTATTATTTATTTGATAAATAATTCTGGAAAAGTGGCCACTTTACTTGTGCATATTAACAGTTTCGTTAGTTTTAATTATTCTTTTCAATTTCTAAATTGTGTTTTATAAGGAACTTAAAAATTAAAATATTTTTCTTAATTACATCGGACACTAAAAATCCCATTTAAGACTGGAAATCGTGACTTACTTGAGCTATATGTCAAATAATTAAGACACAGCTACTATGCTGTCTAGGTCATGTCGTCCGAATGGATGAAAACGCAGTACCCGGCCGGGGAAGCAGAGAAAGTAATAGGAATGAGTCGATTTAACAAAATTTATTGAACCAATTGTTACAATTCTATAAAAAGTTTTAAATTAGGCTCCTTCTGCGTCGATGCAGCTCTGCCAGCGCGATTTCCAAGCACTGAAAGCGTCACGGAAGGCTTTCTCCGGAATAGACATGAGAGCCGAGGTGCATGCTGCAAGGAAATAGGGGGCACCATCTGGGACGTAAGGCGGCTGCGGAAGCATTTCAATACCGGACTTGGTTATGTGGTGCAACTTTCAATCGGCTGCGATGCCTTGACGGACCCGATTAACCCTTCGTTTGAGTCTCTTGAGAACTTCCAGAGTGGACGATGCCTTTGCCAAAAATGCCTGATGCCATCGAAACACACCACTTCTTGCTAAAGCAACATCCGGGTAAGCCTGCTTGATCATATCAGACGCTTTTGTCTCTGATTTACCGAATTTCACATGGAATTTAATCTCGTACCTCTGCTCTAATGAACGCTGCATTTTCGGCTTGCAGCACTCACAGAAAAACGTCGCGGGAATATGTTTGTCGTGACTCGCCAGGTGCTCTACGGAACCCAGTCGGTGTGCGCACGCTCCAAAGGCCTGCCGCGGCAGCAGAAAATCAGTCCTATCACTTCCGGACAATCCCAGTCGATTATACAACCATCTTTTATGTTCATGAGAGGCTTGCTCTAAAAATGTCAATTAGTGTGTTTGGCTGGTGTTTCTTTACGGCGCGAAAAGTTTGTTCGGTAGTTTATACTTTGGGAAAACAAATTAAATTTGTTTTGTTTCAAAGGGCATCACTTCTACGGAATAGRTGAAAATATTGTAGAAGCTTKTTGTATTTGAGTGACTAAATGCTGTCGTAAAGTCGTGTAGACATCAAAAACTTGCTTCACSCGAGTCGTTCATCTATCTCTTTTAATGTCGATAAGATCTAAATAGTTAACGAAACAGTGCTTGCAAATGATTGTGCTGCTCGACTCCAAAACTTTTGGTTAATGTTTTGGATATGAAGCGTACCAAGTATTAAGCATCGAAAAAATATGCATGACAACGTAGCTGACAGCTGATSCGACATATGTATGTATGTACATCAAAGGCACATTATGGTTATTGTTTCGGGTAAGAAGTGTGTCAATACTAGAATCATTCATTAATCAAAAGCATCAATACTGGTGATGCGATGTGATGTGTTTTATGAATATGATATCGAAACAGCCCAACAATTTAGCGATTAACGGTCCAAAAATGAGGCAAAACCAACCGTAAAAACTTAAATTTGGAGAAGGCACTGACGGCCATTGCCGCTGAGGCGGTAATACTGAAAATTCGAGGTAATACGAGAAAAGTCCACGCTAGTCCGGGTCAAATTTGATCAGGTAATAAATCTTGATCTGTTTGTTTTGGCTCGAAAGACGATGATAAAGATTAAATTAAGAAACGAGAGGAGTCCGGGTTAGTCCGGTTCAAATTTGATCAGATGATAAATCAATCTAGATCTGCTTGTTTTGGATCTGGAACCTATTTTGAAGAGGAATATAAGGATTTATTTTAAGAAATGATAATGAATCGGGATAGCCCGRGTCAAATTTGATCAGATTGTAAATCTAGATCCGGCAAGGCTACACCAGCGTTAACGGCATGAAATCGGTCTATATCGAGAGGTACTAATATTGACTGTTTGTACGTTTGGTTGTGTATATACATACGTACGCATTTTTGTATGTATGTAATTATGAGTGTATGTATRTTTGTATCGATATACATTTCATTTCGAGCTTATTTAGAAGATTTCAATGGCAATTTATAAYACAAATACAATAACAACAAAAAAATCACCGAATTGCAAACATGTTTGTTGGTTTATATGTACACATATTTAACTTTATGTATATGAGTGTGTGCATGTATGCGTTTTGCGTGCTGTAAGTCGAGACAARTTAACAACCAAGCCAGTTTGGCAACAACTTTTACCCGCTGCGCATAAAATAACATAAATTCAAGCAAATAAAACAATAATAGTAATAACAACAACAACAACAATTAAAACAGCAAAGTCGCCAACAAAAACAACTACAAGGTGACAAGGCAAATTAACGAGATTTGTAACAAATTCAAAGCCAAACTCAAAATTTAATACAAATTTAGCTGACTTTGTATGTGTGAGTATGCAAGTATGTATGTATGTATAACATTCTTTACATATGTATATACATATATATACAGTGGTATAGTGTGCTTGTAAGTATATTAATGAATTACTTTTTTCGGCATACAACTTATATTTTGGCTTTAGACATTGTTGTTGTTGTTTCTGCCTCTTTACTTGAACATAACTATGGCGTTGCTCGCAAATATTTGTGCGAGATTGCGGCGCTTTTCATGAGTGAGTGCCAAGCAAGTTTCTCGAATTTTTGATTTTTTAGCTCGCGTTGTTGCGACGCTTCACCCAAATTTGAGCTGCATAACCAACAGCTGTACGCAGCGCTCATTTAAAGCCAAGCTTAGCGCTATACATACATACATATGTACATATGAAATCAAAAACAACAACAACGCGCGAGCTCATCGATCACGTTAAACGACGTGAAGCGTTCGGAGAGCGCGCTCATGAGCACTTTAAGGAGCGCTATTATTTTTATTGAAGACTTGTCGTCTTGACTTGAACTATATGCGGGCGCTATCAGGCAGGCGCTGCGCTGTTGTTTGAGCGACGCGCGCTGCGCTATGGTGCCGCCGATGCTGACGCGCGCTGGCTGATGAAGCGTACSCGCGCATGCAAATGCCAATGTGAAATCAGTGAGTGACAAAAGCTCCAAGCAGCTGGCACGGCGACGTAACGCGCGCGCACATTTACCCCGTTATACTAGTAACCGTACTGCTCGGCAAGCAATTTAARGCAATCAAGTAGACGCGGACGCTGGAGCTGTGGCTTGAGACTAAGTCTGAGCCTGGTCCTGAAGCGTACACTGTATGTTCGAAGGTAGGCGTGCTTGYGCGCGCRGTGTGCGGCGTGTGGTCAGCGATATCAGTTGACTGTGTAGTTTGGTGCGACGTGTCGGTTAAGTGTTTGTATATGCTGTAACCCAAACGAAAACAATTTTCACTTAACAAATTTATTTTTGTGTTTTTATTTTTGGTTTTTTTTTCTGATGTCGCTTGTCTTCTTGTTAATAAATGTCAAAATTCAAATATTCGGCGTTCGAACAGTGTGTCTTCAATCGCTTGCTTAATTGGTATGCAGTGAAATTAATTCGCCTAAATTGTTGTAATTGAACAGCGTTGACGCAGAAGTGTTTTAATGCGCGCTTGTGCATATATGAAGATATATATACTATATATACATATATGTAATACTTATATGTATATGTATTTAATCCATAAACACTTATTTATAATCGATTAGGCGGTGAACAAGTGCTGCCAGTGCCGTAATACAACAATTAATTATGAAACAAAAACAAAATCTGAAAAGTCGAATACCAACAAAATCCTCTCATCGCCAAAGTAAATAACAACAAAGCACAACAACAACAAAAATCGCAAATGCGGAAAACAAGTTTTAATCAAATTGATAATGAGTGGAATGAAAAGAACTTTTGCTAGACAAAATAAAAATATTTATAAGAAAAGAAAGTTCATAAAAAGGGAAATAAAATTGATAACTGATAATTAAGTAAATAAAGTAATAAAGAAGTAAATAAAATGAATAAAATTAAATAAATAAAATTGATAATTAAGTAAATAAAGCCATAAAAAGGGGAATAAAATTCATTAAAAAGTAAATAAAATCAAAGGAAACAATTAAAAAAAATCAACATCCCATCACAGTAGACATAAAATATTAAATTTGAGGAAAAACCAAATAAAAAAATTAAAAAATAATAATTAAAAACGAATTAGTGAGAAATGCAAATTTGTGAAAAAAATAAATAAAA
>NW_017537512.1:327528-360066 GCF_001853355.1 Bactrocera latifrons | reverse complement strand
TTTTTTTTTGGTTTTTTTTGGGGTATCAGCTTTTTATGGCGTGGCATTCGCCTTCAACGCGTTGTGTAAACGTTGTAAAAGTGCGTGCATAACTGCGCATGCGCGTGTTTAGATCTAGTTTGTGTGTGTGCGTGTGCCTATTTAACTGTGTAACATTATGCCGTTGTAGTATCTTAGTCGTTTGTGCGTATTTCATTTCAGCAACTAGTGAAATCATTGCGTATGAAATTCGTTCAGTACTTTTGTAAGCGAACAAACGCCGAAATCAAAATGTTGTGTATGTGAGTATGTGCATGTGAAAATAGTTTGCCATTTTTATACAATGTAATGTGACAAACATTTCGTGCTTTAACGCCCTAGCAACAGAAAGCCAGTGGAAAAGAAGGATTGACCCAATTCGAATGGAAAGCGTAAAGGCCCACGTGCGATATTTCGTGATGAAACTTTTTTGTAGATATAATTTCGCTTTGAGAAACAATTACAGTGGCATTTGTTTTTCAATAAAAAAAACCTTTCCATTAAATGATTTACTACTGTCATGTGTATCAAGGTCTYAAATAAGCAATATTTTCATTACTTTTGTTTAGCAATTTGAAAGTCAAACGCAATTCATTTTATATAACGCGTGCATGAATGTATTTAACTACACGGTGGTTCATTAGTTTTTTATTATTTGAGCTTCTGACMAAAACAAAACACAGAGAGAATATTAACCGAGACTACAATACTCTTTAGAGGTGCACTTCTTACGGCATAAAAGGGTATTGAAAGTGCTTTATCTTGATATTGATCGGTCAGTTTGTATGGCAGCTATATGCTGTAGTAGTCCGATCTAAACGGTATAACCGGAGATAGTAGCGTTGCCTTAGAAAATAATCTGTACACAATTTCGTTAAGACATCTTGTTAAATGAAAAAGTTTTCCACTCAAGTACTAGATTTTGACCGAGCAGTTTGTATGACAGCTATAAGATATACTGGCCCGATCAGAGTAATATATTCTAAGATTATGGCAATGTCTTGGAAAATAATTCGTGTCAAATTTCTCAAAGATATCTTGTCAAATAAAAAAGTTTTTCATAAAGCTCTCACTCCGTCTAATACACACGTCTTGTATTGCACTGTGGAAGCCCAAGCAAATGAATAGCATACTTTAAGACGCTAATTGAGTTTCAGAACATTGAGTTCTTGTGAAGTAATCTCTCTACTCTTTTTATCTTTTTATTTTCTAAGTGTAAGGTATTTCTTTTGCACTACTACCGAGTGTCGGTTTGGACTTTCTTGCTTTCCCATTGGTTTCGAATTGAAGAAATTTTTTCTTGTCCAATGTCTTCGAGGCATACGACATGGTCTAACCTGCGCATTTTTTGATTTTGCTTGACTATAGATATAGTAAATGAGGTTTGCACCATCACCAAAGGCCTATTGTTGGCTCTCTTCAGCCTCATATGATCCCTCTTCGAAAACTTGGATACAAGGCCTTTAATTCTGCGTGTGCAGACTGCTGTTTTCTATTAACAGGGGTTMTGGATTCTTCAACTTCATGTCGCAGAACCGTCAATGTTGAATAAGTGCTTCTTGAGCTTACAATGGACAGTGTAGAATGCGACAAGTAGCCGGAATTTGCTCCTTGAGATTTATAACGTTTTTAAACGTTCTTATTATGTAACCTGCCATTTGAAACCTTGCCTGGGGCATGCCTATAGTAGCTGGCAATATTTCTCCCTCCCTTCCAACTCTTTTCTTCACCATTGTACATTGTAGCAGAAGCTCCGAGCGGACAAACTCGCCAGCCAGTTCATTCCCTATGCTATATTCATGCCACCATATTTCGTAGCTCATCCTGTTCGTGTTTCCATTTTCTTCGGTACTTAACCCAGGCGCGGACGGTTTTAAAATCCTTGTGGAGTACAATTCCCTCAAATACCCGAAGTACTTTCTCCTCTGCGTCCGCAAACGTCGACGTTTCTACGAGAATGATGARTGACTAAAAGTCTCTAATTTTCAATTCATCACGTTTAGGGACTTTTACATATTTCAACATCATTTTACATATCACGAAATATCTTGAAATCCCGAAATATCTCAAAATCTCGAAGCTGCCAAGCTACRAACTCGATATTCTGTTATAGCAGCAGTGAACCGCGTCTCCCATCGCTATCACTCATATTTTTCTCTATGTACATATGTATGATGGTTTTATCGCATAAATTTTAAATTTTTAGAAAGCAAATCCAGTTGCACACACATACACATGCACAAACCTGAGATGTGTATCGCACGTTTTCAATGCCTGTTAAAACATCATAAAACTCTCCTGCTTTATACGCCCCCTGAAACACGACAGCAAGTGCTCGTGTGCGCAGCTTCGCGGCRTGTTTTTTCGGTTAACGAAATCGAGGAGTTTATGAGCAATATTTTTACTATTACTACTACTTAATTAAACTGTAAAGTTTTGTTACATTAAATTTGTAAAAAGAATGAATGAAGGTGCAAACACGCAAACAACAACAACTACATATGTACTTGTACGTATATATGTATATGTATAATATACATTTCTATACGTGTATWAATTTATAGTTAATAACAAAAACTAAAATAATATTATTATGTGCTTAAAAAATCAACAACAAACGCCAGTGAGTGCTAAAATTATTAAAACAACAAAAAACCGACAACATACWTGAGTAAAAAAAATACATGCAGCAAGCAGCTGAAAAAGGTGCTCAGATTAGCCAATGTGGCGCGCATACGAAAGCAACAATTAACAAAAAAACAAAAACAATAACAATAACAACGAATATTTAGCAAAAGCGAAAAATTTCTGTGTGTTAGTGCTAGAGTGAATTTTTGGCTTATAAAATTTGTCATATACACATACATACATATATACTTACGCTTACGCATGTATACACGTATGTACATATATGCATATACAACTATGTTCGAAATAATAGCAGTGGCATAAACAGGAATACCATGGTGGAAATAAAAAAAATATAATTTATTTAATTTTCATTAATTATTCSGGTCAAAATRACGTTTCAGTAGCTTTTTCCTAAGYAGTTTCTCATAATTTTCTGATCTGCAGTTTTAGGCTAAGCTAATCTTTCGATACACCTTAACGTTTCATTGAAAATCGATCTCGTATATTTTGTTTCCACATATCGAAACGAAAAGAATTTGGTTTCTCTGACGYATTATCTTTCCCCAAAGTTTCCCTGACCCCTGCCCAAAAATTTCCAAATGAATTAAAGTCAGCTGACTGAGCCGACCAACTTTGACAGTTACTCTTTCGCCACCAGATTAAGCTGAGGTAACTGAGCTGGCCAGCTTTGACTTTTCTTCTACAACTTCCTTGACATTTTCCCAAAGATTCTATTCTTAATACTAATTAATCAATGGATTAAGATCAAGTGACTGAGCCAGTTTSGATAGATTCTCGTTCCCTACAGCTTATTTGGCCTCTACCCAAAGGTTCTAAATTAGATTAAGCTGAGGTGACTGAACCGCCCAGCTTTGAAGAATTCTCTTTCAATACAGCTTCCTTGACCTCTGTCCGAAGATTCTCAATTGGATTAACGTCAGATAACCGAGCATTAACTATCATTGGATTAAGCTGAGGTGATTGTGCCGACCAGCTTTGGCGAATTGTCTTTCCCTAYAACTTCCATGATCTCTGCCCAACGGTTCGCAMWTGAATTAAGCTGAGGTGRCTGACTAGGCCAGCTCTTAACCTCAACTCCATTTATAGCTGGCATGCTAGCGGTCGTCGATCTTGTAGATGGACCCATTTCAGCGACATTTTTCATTCACCGGTTAGTAGCATAGTCAGCTTCACCCTTTAGCTCCATGTTTACATTAATTCAACGTATCGGAACAGTAAAATAGTATGTACGTAATCGTAACATATCTTGGATCAAATAAAAAGTTTTGTAAGAATCTTAACAATCGAATGAAACAAATTTTCCTCGTCAACACAGAATATGGTGTTGAAGTAAGAGCACTTTTCTTGAGTTTCTACCGAAAAGCTTAGCTGTAATAAACTTTTTGCTTATTGTAGACTCAGTACAACGTTTGGTGTGTTTAATGTGGGTACCTGYTGACGGCAGCCTTACTTCACGGCGCTCGAAAGCACAGCGAATCAAATCACTGCGACCGAAATGCCTGTCATTTTCAGTAACAATTGGCTGTGTGAAATGAACACACTAACAACTTAGGTAGGGTCTAGGTTTCGCCGCCTAAACAATTCACTCGCAGAAAACCCAAACTCAAACAAAATCTGAAGTCTGATTTACCCTCAACAAACCCAACGTTCCTAATGTACTCATAAGTCACTCGACCGTTAGGACTATTTTCCTAGCGGTTCAGTAACATACACCTAACCCTATCATCTAGAAGCCATCTGCTCCATAGATATCCCTCCCTCTCCACATCATCATCGGAAATCCAGTCATGCAACAGTACGCTGTATCACAATCAGGTCAAGAGGGATTTGTAGACTCAGTAAACTAAGATTAAACTCAACATTTTTTTGTGGTACAGAATGATATTTTCTCGGTCCAAAASCACAATTTTGTTCAACTTCCGCCAAAACTTTGCTTAGTCAATAATGCGTGGGCTCTATTTCTGGATGCTACAAACAYGTTAGCAAACTTAATGTACTCTATTGAGAGTTTAAAAATCATTGCTTTAATTTTCACAAGCCACTGCTTTTTTTTCGAACGTGGTTGTATAGGCAACGTGCTATCTCGTTTCATTGCCTTTTCTGCAATTTTCTTTGGTGATTTTTTTTATATTTTTTTTTTTTTTTGTTTTTTGCTCTTTCAAAAGCATTGTGATCCTGATTTGTATGTTAGGTACATGGTAATATTATGCAAAAATAGTGGAGAACAAGAAGAAGCATACTGTCACTCACGTACCATAAACAAACATATGTATGCATAGGTAATCATTAAACACGTAAATGTGGACAAATTTAACCAAAGAATTGTAGAGAAAATTAACAATAAAAAACAACAACAAGTGCTAAAACAACATGCATGCAACAACACGCATAAATGCAGCAAATAATTTCGCAAATTGCAACAACCGCAAAGAGTCGAACTTTGGCAGCGTGAAATCCAGCAGCAACAACAACGCCTACAAACGTATACCAACAGTAG
Source organism: Bactrocera latifrons (assembly GCF_001853355.1). NCBI lineage: Eukaryota > Metazoa > Arthropoda > Insecta > Diptera > Tephritidae > Bactrocera > Bactrocera latifrons. Next base: position 354,899 of record NW_017537512.1, on the reverse strand, counting down.
AAACAGCAACAACAACAACGAAAACAATAGCACTTTCCTATTGCAACAACAATACCAATAATAATCTGCCGCTACAACAAACAGCCAGCAACGGGAAAGCCGCGGGCGAACCACAAAAACAACAACGACAGCGTTCACCAGCACCGGCTGAGACGGCGACAAGCCGAGAATGTTGCAGCGTTGCATGTAGCACGTTGACAACAATGCGACTGGTGGGGGCCAAGGAGTCGGGCGCGGTGATGGCGGGCAATGRCGAGGAGGCGAGGACTAAATTGATGCCAGCAACGGCAACGGCAATTAAAATCGTTAGCGTCAGTAATAGCAAGAGCAACAATAGCAATACTAAAGCGCATAAGAACGTAAGCAGCAACAATAAAAACAGCAACAACAACGTGGACAACAACATCAACAAATCAACAACGAAATCGACAGGAACAACTGGTGCCAAATTAGACTCATCGATGTTGATTAATGCTCGCAATCAATTGTCGACAACAACAACAAAACCTGAACGGCGACAACAACAAGAACAAATGGGACAACAACAAGCTGAACACATCTTGTCCATAACAAGGGACCTCAATCAAATCAATTTAAAATCATCACTTTTCGTCGAACAACAAGTATACAATAACAACAATAACAACAACAAGCAGAATTGTAGAGGCAACAATCAGCAGGAGCAGCAGCAACAAAATAGCTTGAGTACAAACCTCAGTAGCGGCAACAACAATAGTAGTGGTAATAACAAACACAGCAATGTGGGTAATAATAATAATAATAGGCAAAACCAACAACAACAAATCGTAAATTGCAACAACAACAGCAACAATAAGAACTGTGATCAAGCAATTGACAAGAACAAAAACAGCAAAAACACGCACACGCTAGCGCACAACAACAGAAGAATGATGAAAAATTACGAAAACAACAACAACAATAAGGGGAGCAATGAGCCACAGCCGCAACAACAGCAGCAACTGATAACGCTAACAATAGCAAAAGCTGTACAAACGGAAGCGAAYGCGCTGGTCAGCGCGAAAATAAGCAAAACAACGAAAGTAAACACAACTACAACAACAACWGCAACGCCGACAACGACARTTGAAAGAGCGAAAGCCAAGTCGACAAAGCTTACGCTACGCAAATCATTCTCCACACCAGCTTCATTTAAGAYTGCTGACGTTACAGCCGTGTTGAGCCAGAGCGGCGGCAACATGATGATTGCCTACAACAACACCAACAATAGCAGAGCAAGTGAGAGCTGTAACAAAAGCGTGAGTAAMGCGTTGCCAACKTCGGAGCTATTGAGTGGCAAGAAAAGTGATAGTGGTGGTGATGTTGTTGATGATGGTGGAGGTCATGTACGCGGCGCTGCCACGTGCACAACCACGCAGCCAACGACGCAGTCTGCTGTGGCAGCGCCAAATGTAAACTTTGCACCATCGCCGGCAGTAATCACGAAGGCGACACAGCGCGCTAATGCTTCAATTGAGGCAATAACTACAATAGCAAAAACAGCAATGACAACAAAAACAAGTGCAACAACACCAATAAGCGCATCACCGCAGATTGCCACAATGGACGCCGTAACGCGTTCACAGACTGCCGCGCATGCCGCGCAGCAACAAGATCCACCACAACAGCGACAGCTGCAGCAACAACAACAACYACAGCAACAATACCAGCAGTCAAGCACGAAATCAGTAAAATCGAAAGATAATGATAATCAAGTCATTTGCGCCAACAAAAGTATTTCGGATGCTGGCAATATGGTTGTTGTTGCCGGCACGACAACCACCTCGTCGCCGYTGCCRCTGTCCCCCGTTAGCTTCGATTTGGATTTGCGCTTCGGTTGTGCGCATTACAAGCGCCGCGCCATGTTTGTGGTAAGTTTTTCCTGATTATTGTATAATAATTTTTAATTCGACTTTCGAGTTTTAATTTCGTCTTCGTGCGCCACAACTTGTTGCTGTGAGTTGTATTTACTTTTTTTTTGTTGTGTTGTTGCTCTAATGCTTTTGCGCTCGATTTCTATTTGTTAAACGGTTGACATGTATGTCAGCATGCGAAAAATTTGGTACTTGACATGTTCGAATAAGTTCGTAAACCGGGTTGACTTGCCTGTTTAAATACTTTTTCTARAAATTTGAAATTTTTGCAAATTTTTTGATGCTGCCATGTGAAGTTTCTAACCATCTTTCCCTTTCCTGTCATATTGAATTCGAGATTGATATCTCTTGGAGTTTCGAAATTTGATTATTCGGCCGAAAACTTCTTATTTAACGCAAAAGTTATGCGCGGGGGCTTTACTCAGTTCTTCGTATCATTAAAGTATGTTTGATTCTTGCACTAAATATAGAACAATATGTTCGAATAAGTTCGAAAACGGGGTTGACTTGCCTGTCGAAACACTTTTTAGTGAAATTTGCAATTTTTGCACTTTATGCCTTATGAAGTTTCAAACCACAATTYTCTTTCCCGCCAAATTGAATTTGAGATGTTTTTCGAGTTTCGAAATCGGATTATTCGGTCGAAAACTTCTTATTTGAATTTTGATTTATWCCTGTCTTGCATTAAATATAAAACAATATGTTCGAATAAGTTCGAAAACGGGGTTGACTTGCCTGTCGAAACACTTTTTAGTGAAATTTGCAATTTTTGCACTTTATGCCTTATGAAGTTTCAAACCACAATTYTCTTTCYCGCCAAATTGAATTTGAGATGTTTTTCGAGTTTCGAAATCGGATTATTCGGTCGAAAACTTCTTATTTGAATTTTGATTTATWCCTGTCTTGCATTAAATATAAAACAATATGTTCGAATAAGTTCGAAAACCGGGTATACTTGCCTGTCTAGCACTTTTTAGCAAAATTTTAAATTTTTGCACTTAGTGAAGTTTGAAACCACCTTTCCCTTTCTTGATGTTTCGAAAATTCCACAATTCGAGCGAAACTTTGTATTTTTTTTAGAAGGTATGCACGGGGGGCCYAACTCAGTTATTCGAATCCTTAAAATGAGCTTAATTCATATATGCCCAATATTCCTCGGTTTTTTCAAAAACTAACGATGCTTTTTGAAGCTCTACCGCGCACTGAAAATTAAGTTTTGAAGAAAGCACTGCATGCCGTTTGACTGTCTAACTATTTTTTAAGTTATATTGAAAATTTTGTTAATTAGTGACGCCATATGAAGTTTCGAATCTTTCCTGCCATATTGCTATGTTTTTTTAATTTCGAAAGACCAATTATTCGGTTGGAAATGCTTAAAAAGATATACGCGTGGGTCTAACTCAATTCTTCAAAAAATACAATTGTTTGTATTATTTATAAAGACGGTGCTTTTTAAAGATTCACCGAGTACTGAAAATAAATTTTTGGAGAAAAAATTTACAGTTTTTCTAATTTTAGGTTATGTTTGCGAAGTTCTCATCATAACATGTAAATTTTCTAATAACACTTCTCTGCATAGCCATATCGAGTTCGAGACTTGTATGAACGTACTAACGCTTTTCGAATTTCGCAAAGTCAATTATGGGTCGAAAATTTTATATCTAACTTAGAAAGTACGTGTCAGCTCTAGCTCAGTCGGTTCTTCGAGACAGAAAAATGTTTTTGAGACATACTTTCAGAGTTTTTTATATTCGGGAACATGACAAAGTTTTTGAGACGTACTTTCGAAGTGTTTTGAACTCGGGATTATCGCAAATTAACGATTCAAAAGTTTCTAGCATTACGGAGATTTTTCGAAAGCATCGTTATTTTGGGATCTCTACCGATTATTATTGATTATTAAGTTTTATTCTAGAAAGAAATTGCAATCAAATGATATTTAATCCAATTAAGAGCAATGCCATTTTTTGCTTGATTTCGATTATTTGAGAGTATACGTCGGGAACCCTACAAAGGGTATATATAGTAAATCATGATCAGCGTGATAAACTGAGCCAACTTAGACATGACTGTCTGTAAATACATAATTTCGTACCTTAGTTGTTGAGATATCGATTTAAAGTTGAGATTTTCACGCGTTCCTTTAGTTTCAAAAAGCTGCTTATTTGTTAGATATCGGACTACTACAGCTGCTGCTATACTAATTGCTCGCCAAGCCCTAGTATAGAAAACTTTCTTGCTTGACAAAATATAGTCATGAATAGATTATAGTGTAAGCCAATAAGACAATCTCAGAATAAATTGATCACATCGGATCGGTATAGGGTATAGCTGCCATACAAACTGACCGATCGAAATCAAGTTCTTGTATGAAAAACTTTTTTATTTGAATCATTATCTTCAGGAAATTTGATACCAATAATTTTTCAAAGAATCTCTATAATCTCCGAAGAAAACTCTTACATCGTACAACTATAGCATATAGCTGCCATACAAACTGTCCGATCAAAATTTAGGTCTTGTAAGGAAATATTTTTAATGGACAAAATATATTCACAAAATTCGGAACGGATTATTTTCCAAAACAACGCTACAATCTCCGAACATATTATTCCGATTGGACCACTATAACATATAGCTGCCATATAAACTGACCGATACAAATCAAGATATATTTTTTTATACGTTTTATGCTATTGGGAATGAACCTGTGAAGGGTATTATAGCTTCGGGGCAGTCATAGTAACGATTTGATATGTTTTAATTCAGCTTGGTGGTATACATACATATGTCTGGTCTAGGGATGGTAAACTCGATTTCGATTCTAAGTCGATTAAGAATCGATTCTTGACATTCGACTTTACTATTAATTAAGTTGACTAGTTTCAAGTTATACATACATCAGTATATACAGTAATAAACCTTTGCTTTGTTTACATACATATACTCAACTCTAGAAAATGTTAGGGTGTTGTGTAAAACTTTTTTTGCTACTTTCATGGTTATTAGGTTGTTGTGTTAGCATTTAAGCTTCATATAAATTTTAAAGTTTGAGGAGCAGCACTTTAATAGATATTACGTAATTTAAGTGTTTGCGTTATTTGTGTGATTATTTTGAATTACTTTGCATGTTTCTTAAATTTTACTGAGATGTTACTTGTTATGTAATTTAATTTTTTTTTTTTTAACAAGTGTTAAACACGCTTCAAGAATTTCTGAAATTTTGCAAGCAAAAAGATACAGTTCTGGGCGGTAAACTTTCGTTTGACATATACAAATTGATTAGCCATTACAAAAGAAAATTAGGTGGAATTCGCATACATACTACATACGAGCACATACATACGAGCACAAGAAAACTCGCGATTCTTAATTCTTKACGAYAAATTTATTAAAATGGCGCCTAGCGCTGTATGGATTTACTTTAAAMAAATAAACAACRGGTCGAATRTTCAGTGTCACCATTGTGAAAAGCAATTAGAATATAATAATAGTACGTCTAGCTTAATCAAACATCTCGAAAAATCTCATAAATTTTCCGTAACTACTAATAATCCTAATCAAAATCGCACATAGAGTGAAAAAGAGAGTGAAGATGAAATCGAAAGAATCGATTCTTGCACTCGATTAATCAATTCTTAGGATCGAAAAATATTAAAAAAWAATAATAGGAATCGAGAATCGRTTCTGTAAACAATMTATCCATCCCTAGTCTGGTCAGCCTACATACTAAAATATCCTGGCAGTCAAATCACTCATACGCCCCGTCTAACACGACTTCTTTTTGACTGGCTCACTGTGGGCAAGAAATAATAACACTTTATTAATTTCGCGCAAATCATAACAATAGTTTCTAAAGTTTAAAAAAAAAAAAGTCAACACAAGTACATGGGGGCCAAGGGGGGGATTACTTTGAGCGGAACGAGATATATTTTGAATAATAAATTAATAATTTTAAATTTTGTTCATAATTATCGTACTAKTTKTTTGCTCATAGTAATATTGAATTGTATTGGAGATTTATAATAYTTTTTTGTTAATTATACATATTCACCTCACATTCATAAATCATATTACCAAATACATACAAATATAATTAAGTCAACMCTTTCTTATATTTTGAAGATATGTGAACGTGTAATTAACAGAATTTGTTTTGCCTTAAGCATTTAAATGCACGATATAAAAATAATAATATTTGAACAGCTTAGCTTAACTTTCACGCAAGTAAATGTGCATCTTCATCATCAGTCATTAAGCTTTCCAACAGCAGCGATACACTAGCAACCGGCTGAAACCCGAATTTAGTCACTCTTCACGAACGCTAGCGAACAAAGCCAAACATTTTCTGGCTGTAACGAGTTCACAACGTACTTGTACACATATTTATATATATATACTATATGTATATTAATATACCAATGTTACATACTCAACTGATTAGATGTTACTATTTTACCGCAACTCATWATGAAGAGTGTTTTTTCTTCAGTTTCATAACACATATAGTACTTTATGCAACGAAAGATAGTCTTAATATTAGCATTAGGGTATTTATAAACGGATATTATTTAGCATCCACTACAATACCAGATCTTAGCGCAAAAGTTAGGTAAGATTAGACTTGAGCAAGCATCGACTAAAATGGTTATATAGTTGTTCAAGATGAGTATTAGCTGTGAAAGGAGTCTTGTAGAAATCTAGAGTCTTCTAGAACTAGAAATTTATACCGCAACAATTTCTTTTCTATATGTTTCTGCAATTTCTGTAAGTAATAGAAAGAAACGGGTTAAGATATAGCTTAGATATGTAACCATGTTCTAGTTAAAACTAAATAGTAGCATAGTCTAATCCGAGACTGTCTAAGCTTCAGTTCCATAAAGTCGTGTCACTATCTCCCGTCTAACATCCTTACTTAATGCCGCACAGACTCAAGATAAAAAGAGAGGTGGATAGTGGATTTTCAAGAGATGCTTTTTAGTTACTTTTCTTCGCTGCCTGATGGTGGATAAACCAAAAATATCGAGAACAAGAAAAAACTGAGATATTTTAACCTTCACAGGTACATATTTTATGGCATGAAAAGTTATAGAAGAATCTTTAACTTGATTTTGAGCGATCAGTGAATATGACAGCTGTATGCTACAGTGACCTGTAGGCTATGTTAGCCTGATCCAAACARTTCGTTCGAAGATTGTATTTTAYGAYAAGATGAACTTTGCTAAGGGCAAGCAGTTCAATAGATCGCTTACGTTTTACTCTASRTCARRMAGGTATCGTCGACGGTCARGAGCTGATCGTTGATCAASGGCTGAAATAGTCGGGTTCCATTCTAATGACAGTCGGGTCTCCGCAACCGGAACTGAGCCGGATTTTTTACCCGGTTAAAGACTGTCAACTCGGCAGAATTCTGCGGCTACAACATGAACAAGCGCACGCGAGTTCCATAGATCCAATGCTAAAATACAAGATAATAGCAGAGATCCCACTCCGATGTGAGCAGGTTACTGGTGCTCCCTCTTGTTAGCTCATCAGCTTTGCAATTTCCAGYCATTCCGCTATGACCAGGCACCCCAGTATGGACAAACACTCCTGGACTAACTTTCAGCGCTTAGTTTACGAGCTCAACGCTAATATAGCCGATYTGCTGTCGTAGTGAATGCTCAMCTCCATGAAAGAAGCTGCATTTCGGAGCTACAAGTCTACTGCTGAATTAAACACAGCTAATTTTACCTAAAAAACACTGCAGTAGTACGGTAGCATAAGCCTTAAGGGAAAGCTCCTACAAAAAACTTCCCCTAGCTTCGACCCATCCATGAAAGAGCTCAMTGTGCCTCTTCTCCAACGACTTTTCCYCATACGTTRGCGGAGAARCAGGCAYMAARAGTAACCTCTGTRATGCAGTGATGCACGTTTTCAAGGATGCAATTCAAGGAGGGAAGAACTGTTAGGGAAAAAAGGTTTTGTGCAAAATGTTAGATTGACATCTCAAAAACTGAGGAACCTTCTTCTGCTTATGGGCGTAGCAACCGCTTCCCTGGTCATAGCCGAGTTTACACCACCGCAACCGTCGTTCTTTCGTTTTTGCTGTGTGGCGCCAATAAGAGATTCCAAGCAAAACCRGGTCCTTCTCCACCTGGTCTTTCCAATGGATTGGTCTTCCTGTCTCTTAATTCGCTGATTAATCCATCGAATGCGATATTCGCCGTTGSCAATGCGCAAAGGACCATAAATCTTCCGCACAACCATTCTCTCAAAAACTGTTRATGCCGTCTCATCAAATTGAGGAATAAGTTCGCGGTATTGACCTTACCGATTCTCAGTTTTACGAAATCTTCATATTATGCACCTACGGCGCCATCTGTGTGCCATTTATAATACTATTTTATTTACCTCTCTATAAATTACAACCGTTATCATAGTAAAATATAAGATTACATGTTGAAAAAGCAAAATTAATCCCCCTGATTACATCTGACATTTGCGAGGTCTCTATTACAACTTCTCTAACACCTTATAAGTGACCTATTTAAGGAAATAACATTTATTCACATACCTATAAATTAAATGCTAATTAAACTTTCATTTCAATTACTTTTCCCTAAAAAAAAAACAAACCGGCAAATTAGCCTTATAAAAKTTGTCTCTACAAATACACATTATCAGCGAGCTGAGCGCCGACCTCAGACAGTATAATCTCCTAGAGAATATCGTATTTGCACAATAAACAAAAATTTTACAGTAATGCGCGAGCAACGTCGCTTGACTATAATGAAAGATAGAGACACAGAAAACATAACAACAGTGATAGCACGAAAGTAATTTTTACTTTTTTATGCACTACTATACGCTACTTAAATACGAGGTCAGTGAGATAAGTTGTCGAATGTTTGAATTTCCCATTCAGTAACTTAAAATGCCGCACTGTAACTGTCAGTTAGAAACGGGTAGTTAAACTGGAAATAAGTTTTTAACTTGCTGCTGAGCTTACTTAATTAGAGTTGGAGAGATATTGAAAAGAGGTAGCTGGGTAGGTGTACATGGGTTTGACGACGCATATAGGCTTTTAAGCGACCCATTGTGAAACCATCAGTACTAAAATCCCTCACTTCATTATGTCCTCTCTTAATCATGTAGGTACTTATGATAAAGGTCACCAGTACAAAAAATTTATTTGTGCAACCTCAAAGACATCGTCAAGAAACCCAATCCTAATAACTGCGACTCTTTTTCTGTGGCATTAGCAAGAATCTCTTTTCCTTGTACCTTCTAACAGGTTTAACAATAGTCATTGTATGGTGTTCCCAGTCTGGCATGTCTGCCCATGGAAAGCGTACTGTAAGCACTGCTACTAGAGTTCTTATGTCCTCCCTTTTAAATTTTAATAGTCGGCATGTGAGGTCCATATTTAATTTCTGCCAGGTTTGTCTGCTTGTTGAGGAAGTTAGAGATTGTCGCCATCTCACTCACCTATATTTATAACATGTTGGTCGATTTAATATCTACTAGTAGCCAGAGGCATATAACTTTCCTATTTTAAAGAATATAATTGTAGAGTGTTGCCTGCTTTGGCTAGTTCATCTGCTTCCAGGTACTCCGGATATCACTATGTACCGGAACCCACTGCATGTTTATCGTAGAACAAGATGTTAGATTCAACAACATATCATGGCCTTATCTATCTATGATGAAGTACTAAAAGACTGCGTTAATTTCAAAGCCTTTGGCAATTTGTATTTCTTCTTGTGAGCACACTCTCTGCCAGAACAAATAAGCTTTCTTTAATTGCAATGAACTCCGCTTGGAATACACTGCAGTAGTCTGGTAGTCGGAAGGCAATTCCGACAACTAATTTTATTGAAAAGATACTAACTCCAACTTGACCCATTCGTATAAATACTCTAACTCGATTATCTAGTTTGTGCCCATTCATATAGGTACTTATCACTGTATCTCGGTCCACCTCAACCCTTTCCCACTCTTCTTTAAGATAAGAAAGATAATATTGTGTGTGGAAACTTAGTTTGATTCTATAGGTTTTCGAAAACCTGTAGAAATTAGTTGAAAAGCGGTAACTTCGAAGATTTGAGAAGAAATGGGTTTTCGCGAATGTACTCTCCAACCATCATATCTTCTCTAAAAATAATCAAAAAGTAAGAGCTTCTATTTAAAGATTTAGGACGCTTCCTGAATTCGGGACACCATAAAAATGTTCAACAAATCCTTGATACTGAAAAAATTGGGTTATATAAACTAAAAAGCTCGTTAGATCTCTCAAGAGCTAGGCTATTTTTGAGCTAATCTTAAACTACATAAATAATTTAAAAAGTCGCATCTATATAAGCGGAAAGAACCTGGATTCAGCTCCGGACAAGCACTATCAGCTCAGCAAGATTCTCACATTATTTACAGAATAGTTTCCAGCGCTACCACATGAGCAAAAAAAAAAAAAAAGGATATAAAAAATCACCGCCGAATTGTAATGAAAATTTTGTAAAAGCTCTGGTGTGGTTTTCTCCCTTCTTGGTCTCCTAATGTGGTTGCACTCCCCGTATTGAGCACTATTAGACCAAGCCGTGCAGCTATTTCTAAAATGCGCTTTCCTCTCAAGTCCGTACTTGGCACACTCCACTTTACGGCTTTCGAATTTAGGTCTCCGGCGAAAATTAGTTGACCTTCTATAGACCTGGCTGTGTGCTCAATATTGTCGAAAGACGTTTTTATATTTTCGAACTCATCTTAGCCAAGCCAAACACACGACTAGAAATAGTCCCACTTTCAACTCACTCGCCTACGAGTGCAGTTTTTGGTCGACTTTGATTTCAGAAGCCACAGACGTATCGAGCTTTCCTCACACATCACCTCAAGTAGTTAAATTTCATATCTACATATATAGCTATGTGCTGTAATTATTAATTTAGCCTTATGCAATTTATGCGCTCGCAGCTACATACATATATATGTATACTATATCCATTTAATGTTACGGTACATTGAACTGTATATATGCATGTAAATAAATACATAAGTATATACTATGCCAGCAGGTCAAGAACTGCAAATTCTTATTGTGCTAAATTTTGTGTGGCTGCAAAAATGAAAAAATTTTGCAAAATAATTGATAGATTGCTAGTTTCAGCCAAGCAATACTTAGAATCCATTTGAGACATTTTACAAATTATACTTTACTACAAGAGTTTTGCAATATTGCTTTCGAGGGAGTCTAAATGAAAATAAGATTTGGTAATGCTGCTGTAAAAGTGTCTCGCTTCTGGTTCAAAGTAATGAAGAAACGGATTAACGGATAGTTAATTCGGTTACACGAAGCTTTTAAACGTCGTTACGTTTCGTGTGTAATCAGGTTTTGTCCCATCACTTTCAAGAGAATTTCAATCATCGCCGTACAAAAAGATCGGTATCTTCAAGTATATATTGGTCAGAGTTTATCTGGTTCTCTTTTGAATATTTTGCTGTTCCATTTAGATTCGGAAGCCAGAGACTTCTAATGCAAAGATTTATGAAGCAAGATCAGCCGTATACATACAAAGGTATTCGATTTAGGTAGATACTTTGAAGCAGGATCTTCTGCTCTATTTGGAGTCGAAAGCCAGAGACTTCTGTAGCAGGATTTTCTGAAAACCATACTCTTCTAAAACAGGATCTTCTGAATATTTCGAAGATATTCGATTTGCATTGGAACATGGAGATTTTTGAAGCAGCATCGTCTGGCTGTTCGTTTTATAATTGGAAGTCATAGACTTCTGAAGCAAAATCTGCCGAAAGACGGAGACTTCTGTGCAGAATCTTCTGAAATCTTCGAAGCTATTCGATTTATAATCGAAAGGCGGAGACTTCTGAAGCAAGATCTTCTAAATACTTTACTGTTCGATTTAGATTCGAAAGCTAGAAACTTTTGAAGCAGGATATTCTGAATAATTTGCTGTTCGACTTAGATTCGGATCCAGAGATTATTGAATCGGGATTTTCTGAAAACTCTGTTTTTTAATTTAGATTCGGAAGCCAGACTCTTCTGAACCAGCAACTCCTGCTGTTCGATTTGGATCCGGAAGTTAAATACTATTAAATCAGGATGTTCTGTATACTTTGCTATTCGATTTAGAATCGGAAGGCAAACACTTCTAAAGCAGAATCTTCTGAATACTTTGCTGTTGGATTTAGATTCGAAAGCCAGAGACTTCTGAAGCAACACCTTCGGAATACTTTGCTATTTAACTTGGGTTTGGAAGCCGGAGACTATTGAATCAGGATCTTCTGATTCAATTCAAAGACTTTGAAGCAGATCTTCTGAATAAATCATTATTCGATTTAGAATTGGAAGCCATACTCTTCTAAAATAGAGACTTCTTTACTGAACTTTACGTTCATAATCCAGAGACTTTTAAAGCAGAAACTTTTAAAAGCTTTGCTTTTCGATTTAAATTAGGAAGCCAGAGAGTTCTGGGGCGGAATCTCTATTTGTATTCGAAAATTTTACCATATTGTCAGAGGAATAGTAAGTATTAATAAAAATATTTATTAGCTCCTTCAAATAGGCTCCTGATACAATATAAGGATATTAACGGTTAGTCCAACTTTCCATACACTTGTTATAAACACGATGAGGCGATAAAAAATGTTGAGATCTGCAGGGATGGATGGACGACTTACATGAAGCAAGTTTCCTATGAAACTCAGTTCTAAAGTAGTTATTTGAATGAATGAGTCCGTATCAAATTTGATAAGATTTGGTAAATCCCTACATGTACCCATATCCTCCCATAATTAGTGAGACATTCCTGAAGTTGACACCTCCTAAGGAATGAAAAATGATCCCTAAAGTCAACATATTACATACAATGTCTGTAGTTGACAGCAAAATGAGCAATAAAGCCAGATAGAAGAAAAAGACAAAATTGATAAGGAAACGCTTTATCACTTGGAAGCTCATAGTGCGGAACTGTTGTGTACATAAACGCGCGCTGTCAAGCGATATAATTAATGACAAAAACAATTTGTAAAAAAAAAATTAATATGAAATCAAAAAAAGAAGTGTGTTGTTGTATTTATAAATAAACTCGCATTTAAAGAAATGAAGCAAAAAGAACCGAACGCAAATATCAAATGAAAGGGTATAATAATGAAATAAAAAGCATACATTAAAACGTGTTTTTTACATTTTCTTAACAAGTTCGATATTAACACCCACTCAACTTAATATTTTGTGCTTGAGAGCAAAATGACTTTATCTTCTTTAAATGACCATGAGCTTTGATTGTGATCAATCAAATCAACCGTTGTTACCGTATTATATAAACAATTAAGTGTTTAAATTTAGATCATATTAAAACAGATCAATTAGTTGAGCTTTTAATCAACTGCCATTATTGTTGTAGCGCCAGCTAAAATTTAATGAACAATACTAGTCTGGTTAAGAGTTCCAGTGAGTGCGTACCATTGGCCTAAAAATTTCTTCAGCTACCTAGTTTCATCAATTATCAAATTGACTCAATTACTAAATTGACTCAATCACAAAATTTATTCAATTATCAAATGTTTTCAATTACCGGATTTACTCAATTATCAAATTACCTCTGTTACTAAATTTTCTTAATAAACTCAATTATAGAGTTTTCTTAATTACCAAATTGACTGAATTACCAAATTTCCTTGTTACTTATATTCTAATTACCAAATTGCCTCTATTACCAAATTTGATCAAATTTATCAATTAACACAATTATTAAATTACCCTATTTACACAATTTTACGCAATTACCACGTAGACTTAATTACCAAATTTCCTTAATTTTCAAATTTACTCAACTACTTAATTTCCTTAATTACTAAATTTTCTTTATTTACCAAATTGATTCAATTACATAATTTCCTCATTACTAAGTTTCTTTGATTACCAACTTGCCTCAATTATTAAATTCGGTAAATAAGAATTTTCATAATCGATTATCAAATTGTCTTATTACCTTATTCACCAAATTGATTCAATTATATAGTTTCCTTCCTTACAAAAAATTTTCTTATCTACTAAATTGAAATAATTACCATATTTCGTCATTACTAAGTTTCCTTAATTACCAAATTTACTGAATCATTATGCACAGCGCCGCGAGCCTCTTCCACCACTTCCTTTGGCTTCCGGTAGGTGGACTTCCGTTGGTCTGTCCACGATTCTGCAGCGTAGAGCAGAATTGGTCAAAGAATAGCTGTGTAGCACCAGTGCATGAGAGAGGAAGAGAACTCCCAGGTTATAACGCTTGTCTTTCTCACTCTTTCTTCCACGTTGTGCTTCCAAAGCAGTGGGCTGTCTAAGCCTACCCCAATGTACTTAGTGCGGTACTTGAACGAGAGGATTGTGTCTCATTTGTCGAAGGGAACCTCCATAGTGGAATTATTGTGAACACAAGCAGATCCGTTTCTCCGGGTTCAATCACAGACCCGCTTGCGATGGCCAATTCTGGACTGTACCATACTCATATTACTGATAATGGTCTGTAGATACCCACCCGTTAGATTAAAATAAGTATATATTTGATTAAATGCCATTAAATATATCCAAGTTCAGCTCAATTAACAGTTCAAATATCCAACAACGCGCCTAAAAAAATACACAAAAATACAACATAATAATTAACACAAACTTCATGTGTACATATTTACATTATGTACTGCGTATTAGAACATTGTATGTGAATCACCTAGAGCTAATTCACATAAGTTTACAATCTAATTCATATAAGTGCGACTTAAGCATACAAATAAGTGTGTGCAAGGCGAAGAAGATTTTGAAGGTGCCGGGAGTACAACAATTGAATTTATCTTTATCTCGGACCATTTAATTGGAGGCAACCGAGCCGAGTGAATGCGTGTGTGTCTATGTTTATTTGATTTCAAATTACTTGAGCAAATTGCCAACTGTAAATTGACTGCTCACTTAGTATTTACTGTTGTTGTTGTTGTACAAAATGATCTCATTAGCAACGACTAAACCTCCCAGTCCCAATATGCGTATGTAGCATTTATATGATTGTTAGGCAGGTGGAATTGCAGCAGTGGAACACAGTCATTATTTACTTCAACCGGTTTTATCGTTTCGATTGCATATATTTGGCAATTTTTTACAACTCGACAGCAAAAAGTAAATGACCGCACAGTTCCTGTTGACTAATTAGCATAGCTGCAAGTGAGAGGAATTAGTCGTATTTTTTCTTTATAATATGTGCGATAAAAATTATAATTCGTCGCCCTCAACCACTTATCAAGAAATCAGTCTGCGACTATAGGGCTAAAAAAATATTTTTTTTTTTTAATTGTTTGCTGAACATGGATTTAGTTTCTTTGGCCGCTCTGATATCTACAAAATCAACTCAACATCTTTCAAAGATCAATCTTTTGCTTTTTTAATACCAAAGACCCAGCTGCCATTTGATTATGGATGGAAGAATTAGTGTGTGCACTTCTGACTCGAATATAGCATAGAATGACGGGTCATTCAGACTACATATAGAAAACAAAACTCATTACCAACACTCTCGATTAAATTGTTTTCAGCAGGTTGCGGCAGAATTATGCCGAGTTGATAGTCCTTGGCCGGATAAAAATAGTAGGAACGGAGAATTTATGTTCTTACACTGTGGTTAATTTCCTGCCGATATATTAACATTCTGGTGAAACAAAAAGTTTTCAATTTGTATCAAAAAACAAGAAAAATCCATAACTCTTCGGATGTGAATTTCTTATATTATATCGGGTGATTTTTTTGAGGTTAGGATTTTCATGCATTAGTATTTGACAGATCACGTGGGATATCAGACATGGTGTCAAAGAGAAAGATGCTCAGTATGCTTTGACATTTCATCATGAATAGACTTACTAACGAGCAACGCTTGCAAATCATTGAATTTTATTACCAAAATCAGTGTTCGGTTCGAAATGTGTTTCGCGCTTTTTTATCGACAAATTTTGTTCAGCGATGAGGCTCATTTCTGGTTGAATGGCTACGTAAATAAGCAAAATTGCCGCATTTGGGGTGAAGAGCAACCAGAAGCCGTTCAAGAACTGCCCATGCATCCCGAAAAATGCACTGTTTGGTGTGGTTTATACGCTGGTGGAATCATTGGACCGTATTTTTTCAAAGATGCCGTTGGACGCAACGTTACGGTGAATGGCGATCGCTATCGTTCGATGCTAACAAACTTTTTGTTGCCAAAAATGGAAGAACTGAACTTGGTTGACATGTGGTTTCAACAAGATGGCGCTACATGCCACACAGCTCGCGATTCTATGGCCATTTTGAGGGAAAACTTCGGAGAACAATTCATCTCAAGAAATGGACCCGTAAGTTGGCCACCAAGATCATGCGATTTAACGCCTTTAGACTATTTTTTGTGGGGCTACGTCAAGTCTAAAGTCTACAGAAATAAGCCAGCAACTATTCCAGCTTTGGAAGACAACATTTCCGAAGAAATTCGGGCTATTCCGGCCGAAATGCTCGAAAAAGTTGCCCAAAATTGGACTTTCCGAATGGACCACCTAAGACGCAGCCGCGGTCAACATTTAAATGAAATTATCTTCAAAAAGTAAATGTCATGAACCAATCTAACGTTTCAAATAAAGAACCGATGAGATTTTGCAAATTTTATGCGTTTTTTTTTTTAAAAAAGTTATCAAGCTCTTAAAAAATCACCCGATATATTTGTAAACGATGAAAACCTTTCGATGTTCCCTACTTTCATAAAGAAAAAACACAGAAACTTCAAATTTAATAATGAATTATTATTATTATTGAAAAGAACATTCTTTGGCATTCATTTTTTAAAGATTATCTCTTTCAAATGTTGTCCACGGCTACGTCTCTGATGCTCCATCTCTTGTGTCCAATTTTTGTTAACCCGTTTCGACTGGTAACTGGCGAATGACATGCGTGATGTTTTGCTTCAAAGCCTGGATCGAAGCGAAATTGTCCGCATAGACTTTAGAGTTTATATATCTCCACAGGAAAAAGTCTAACGGTGTGATATCTCACGATCTTGCTGAGCAATCGATCGGCTCAAAAAGTGAAATTATCTGCTCACCAAAGTGTTCCCTCAGTAACCCCTTTGAAACCAAATCGCTGAAAGGAATTTGGCTCGAAAACGTCGAATCTTCTTGGAGCTTTACAAGAGACCATAGAGCGCAGCGATCTCGTTAGGGAATGTTAATTCTTTTAGAAGCTGTATTCTGTAAGCTTTCAATCCAAAATGTGCGAAACACATTCTCCACAGAACATGAATTTTCGTAATAAAGTTGAACACCGCAAAACCGCAGCCAGAATCAGCTGATACGACCTATCTTATGAGAGCGCAATGTAAATCATGTTACCGTAGAATTTCCCACGATTTGAACTTTTCCCTAGAAACGAGTCAGGCGTAAGTCTATCCACGATGAAATGCCAAACAATACTGAACCAAAATAACATGACAGCTTGACACGACTCACGCGTTCCAGCTTAAGCTTGCTTCAGCTCAATTTACTATGGGTAGGTATATGGGTATTTATATAGCCGAGTGGTTTAAATATTGAAGCGATAGTCGCAGATCTTTGACTATATGAATTTTTAATACTCGTATGCCATATAAAGTATCAAATTTATTAAAAGGCT
Source organism: Bactrocera latifrons (assembly GCF_001853355.1). NCBI lineage: Eukaryota > Metazoa > Arthropoda > Insecta > Diptera > Tephritidae > Bactrocera > Bactrocera latifrons. The sequence goes on along the minus strand of NW_017537512.1, from coordinate 337,352 downwards.
AGCTGTCAAAGTAAGCGGCCTCAAACTCGGTTCCATCACTAAATGTTATATAATTTGTGAATTAATAAAGCTAACATGAGTTTTAATTAATTTTTTTTCCTTATCTCTTGAGCACTGGGCATTTACAAGGTTGTACCATCTCATACGATTGAGGGCTACGGTGATTTTGGCATCGGCTAATTCACACAGAATCGACCTTCTCCATGTTAATTTTGGTCATCATGGTCGAAGCTTTTATTGCGGGTGCCAGTCAAGAGACAGCCTCATAATGCTGCCTGGATCTTCCTCAGAGTATGGCCTATTCCGTCTCACTCGAGATCGATACTTGCGCAGGGTCCAGTAATTTTGGCATCGGCTGTTTCGCTCATGATCCCCTTTATTTTCTTCAGTGCTGTTTCCTTAAACTCTATGGCCAGAATACTGTGGAAATAATTCGTAAACACTTATTAAACAGTGCTCCTAAGCTCTAAGTTCAAAATCATTGTGCTTTTCATGACCCGTCCGAGGCCGTCGCTCTTGCCTCGCTTATCCTACAGTTGATATCTACAGCTTCTGCTTCTCCGTCACTTGTCATAGTACTCCAGAAGCTATCGATAAACTAAATTTTATGTTTGCCAGTCATTACTTCACATCTGCTTATCTTGAATCCGACAGTGTTAGGTGTTACTTGATATGTGCTGGAGTAATTGACTCTCATGAACTTTATTTTGTCATGTTTATCTTAAGTCCGACAGTGATAGCCAGCTCGATCTTTTCTGGCATGTTGGAGAGTTTATGTCGTCGAGAGTTTGGTCATCGCAAATTCGAAATCCTCGAGTTGCCATGTGAGATTCCGTACGTTGACTGTTCGTCTAGGAAGGGAGCGAAGAGAAGAGAGATTGCAGCAAGGCTTTCCTGAAATCACCGAACATATATGGAGCTCTAAATATACCCATTATTTATAGTCCCTTACTAAAAACTGAACTTCATCATCTATGACAGTTATAATTACTTCAGTGACAACGATAGATTTGTTAAATATTTTAAGTACGAAAAATTGCCCACTTCAAAACTGTTAATTAATTTAATTAATTGTATGATTTAAATGAGGTAGAAAAGTACCTGGTTCCGCATACTATACAAACATACATATTTATGCGTATTTTTTACTCGGTCGTGTAATCGATTAAATGTGAAAAACGTGAGCGATAAATGATAAATGTTGTTAATTAAATTTGTTTCACTAAAACTACGCGTGCGTGAAAAAATTTGCATATATTTAATTACATTTTACATAGTGCCTATTAACACTTTCATTAGACCTTTGATAATTCTGTGCCACGATTAAAAAGGGTTTTTCAATGGCTGCGGCAGAAGCAAGTAACCTAAACCAGCATTTATTTTGCTTGGAGTGAACTCGGAATCAAAATGAGGTCACTTCCAAAGAAATGCCCACTTTTCAATGGAATAATGAATTTATTTTCTCTATATATAATAAAGTAAAAAACCAGAGGCTTCACTATTGCATAACGTCCATTTTGACATTTTAAAGGAACTTCTTCTTCCTTATTGTCCCTCAAAGAGATCTTCTTTAATCTGCTTTCCATATCGGGTACTTCGTCGAATACTCTCAGAGCTGTAATGTTTTCGTCCATTCGGACGTCATGACCTAGCCAGAGTTCAGCAGCTCTTAATTCGCTGAACAATGTTAATGCCGTCGTATATCTCGTACAGTATATAGCTCCATCGTCTGTGTTATTCGCCGTTTCCAATACGCAAAGGACCATAAATCTTCCGCAGAACCTTTCTCTTGAACAAACGTACCACCGACTCGTCATATGTTGTCATCGTCCATGCCTCTCCACCACATAGCCGGACGGGGATGATGAGTGGCTTGTAGAATTAGGTCTTTACTCGTGGAGAGAAGATTTTACTTCTCAAATCCCTACTGAGTCCGAAGTAGCACCTGTTGGCAAAAGATATTCTGCGTTGGATTTCGAGGCTGACGTTTTTGTTGGTGTTAATGCTGGTTCCAAGATAGAAGAAATTATCTGCGACTTGAAGTTATGACTGTAAGCGGCATACGCCGGCAACTGTGCACTCTTATAAAAGATTGTACCTTCTCAATTCGGATCTGCAGCTCGAATTTTTTTTCCAGGAGTAGATTGAAGAAGTCTGGAACTCCGTTTGGTGTCGAGCGACGGAGAAGTGGTGTGCGTTGATCCTCTTTCCACGAGTGTTTTCCAAGATTTGGGACATGGGGAATCGCTGGTCAATTGTTGATTTTCCAGGCTGAAAGCCTTTAATCATTCACATAGTATGCTCGATAGAACCTTATATTCGATTATGAGGAAGTAGTTGGAGCAGATTGTGGGGTCTCCCTTTTGTGGATTCGACAGACATACTAAAAATCCAATTGTCGGAACGTTCGCTACATCGTCACGGTTGGGGGTGTTATGCTTTCACTACCATTCAGCTGCCTGGAGAAGTATTCCTTATATAATTTCAGTATAATCTAGGCATCAATCACTAGATCACCTCTGGAAGTTCTACAAGAGTATGCTCCAGTCTTGAAACCTTCTGTTGGCCGCCTCATCTTTTCGTACTCATGAATTTCAATTGAGTAAGGTACTGCTCTTTCGAACTTCCACATGTTTAGGATTTCAATTATGTCGATTATACTGACACTTTACCGACCCAAAGGGGATTATATCGTCAGTAAAGAACAGTAAAGATCCTACCCGGACATACCGTACCAATAAGTGTGCAGCATACAATGAGCATTTTGCTGACAGTCTAGCATTGACCCATTCCATACCCAAAACTTTAAGCAAAATATGTTGAGACATTCCATAAGATATGTAGAGATCGTCTGCTGTCTTTCTGATGGCAAAGCGACGACTTTCAAGCACTGTTTCTTTAACTTTTTGATGTTATCGTCATTAACGAACGTGGATAGACGACTAGCATGAAGAAAGTTTTCGATGACTTCATGACCTTCACAGAATGTTTTGTGCAACGCAAATACTTGTGTTCGTGATAAAGTAGACTCTCCAAACACTTCTGCACTGCAATATTTTCAACTATTCCATATCCGTGATTCCATTTGAAACACAAAATTTCAAGTATACTCCTTCGATCGCGTAGTACAAATCGCTAAAAAAAAAATGCTTAACCGAATCGGTTTGAGCGCACAGTTTCAAATTTGAGAAGATGGTATTAAAGAGCAGTTCTAGATTGAAGAAAGTTAAATTTGATCAGATGGCATAAGAAAGCAATACTGAATCGACCTTTGATAATTCTGTGCCACGATTAAAAAGGGTTTTTCAATGGCTGCGGCAGAAGCAAGTAACCTAAACCAGCATTTATTTTGCTTGGAGTGAACTCGGAATCAAAATGAGGTCACTTCCAAAGAAATGCCCACTTTTCAATGGAATAATGAATTTATTTTCTCTATATATAATAAAGTAAAAAACCAGAGGCTTCACTATTGCATAACGTCCATTTTGACATTTTAAAGGAACTTCTTCTTCCTTATTGTCCYTCAAAGAGATCTTCTTTAATCTGCTTTCCATATCGGGTACTTCGTCGAATACTCTCAGAGCTGTAATGTTTTCGTCCATTCGGACGTCATGACCTAGCCAGAGTTCAGCAGCTCTTAATTCGCTGAACAATGTTAATGCCGTCGTATATCTCGTACAGTATATAGCTCCATCGACTGCGTTATTTGCCGTTTCCTTTCTCTTGAACAAACGTACCACCGACTCGTCATATGTTGTCATCGTCCATGCCTCTCCACCACATAGCATAGATAGAAGAAAGTTAAATTTGATCAGATGGCATAAGAAAGCAATACTGAATCGAAGACTTTCTGGCAATAAAAAATCCTTTCCTGAGAATTATTGAACTATGTAAGCTTTTAATCGGCCTTAACCTAGCTCAAACCTAGCTAATAACAGTACTTTAGGCAATTCTAGCTCTTCTGCCATTGGAGGATATTCAAAAGTCAATTGACTTCATTCCGAGTGAAATTCGATCAGGTGGTATTAGAGAGGAATCCTGGATTTAAGGCTTTCTGATAATAAAAAATCCTTTCCTTAGAATTTTTGTTCTGAGCTCTTTCTTTACCGGCTTTAATCGAACTCAACACCAGCTAATGACAGTAGTTTAAGCAAAAGTCTGTCATTACGAGTCAAATTTGATCAGATGGTATTAGAAAGCAACCTTGGATTGAACAAGAACTGACAAGAAAAAAGCATTCCTTTAGAATTATTGATCTAAGCTCCTTGTTTACCGGTCTTAATCGAACTCAAACCCAGCTAATGACATTATTTTAAGCAAATCAGACTATTCAAGAGTCGATCGACTTAAATTTTTATTTCATATATTGTGTTCCCACTACGATTAGTTTATATAACCGAAAAATATCCGCAGTTATATCCAGTCAAGGTCTGTCAACTTTACTAGCGCCAGAACAATAACACAATTACTACTTAACTGAGTTAAAATCAATTTGGTATTCAAAACATGCATTATTAGCACTTATAGGTTTTGAGAACTAAGAATCGGAACAAACCGCCTAACAACTGGTTTCGTATAATTAAAAAATATTTCACTGAAGTACTTCTATATGTATGTGTGTGTGAACATAATAGACCTTTTTTATCACGCTCACCAAAGCACAACTGGAAAGTGCTACTATATTTACAGTTGTGTTAATATTAGCTATTCTAATTGAGTTGCTCGCCGATCACTTTTAACAGTAAACAACACAGCAGCGCCACTTTAAACTTAACAATGTCTAAATTAGTATCTAAATGGAAAATATTTTTCCGGACAAAAAAAAAAAGAGAATCTGTGCGACAATTTTTTCTTTACTTATCAAAAAGAAAAAAATATTTTCTTATCGAAATAATTCAGTCGAGAGATTTTGACAAGTACCACTTCAAAATTAAATTGATATGTAATTTATAGAATCAACATTAATTTAAGGTTAATTTATTTTTATTATTAACTTTATATATTTACTGCCACTTCAAGGTAGTCAGTGTGAATAATAACCGTTATTATCGTTAGACTTTCGGTGCTCCCTTTTTATTATTAACTTTATATAATATTTATTATATGTCGTTTTCTTATTTAGTTGAAGTAACTAAGTAATTGAAGTTGACACTTGAGTGAACGTGGTCTCTTATCTATATAATTAACTAACAGAACCCTTGGAATCACAAAATGGGATTGAATGGCGAATATTTTTGAGTCACTGTAACACTAAAATACCGGAAAAATGTAAACTTCGGTTACACTGAAGCTATAATAGATAATTAAAAAAGTTTTCCCTACAAGAACTTGATTTTCAGCGGTCAGTTTGTAAGACAGCTATATCCCCTACGAGTTTGATCCGAATAATTTGCTTAAAATTGTATTGTTGTCTTGGATAAAAATATATGCCAAATTTCATGTTTAAGAATTTTTGACCTCGGAAGACTTTGCAATAGACAGAAATGGTAAGACTCATTTTGTTGAAACTTTTTAATAGGTGGCAACTTTATTCTAATCTACATCTGAACTGAAAGCTTCACACCTGCTGTTTGGGATTTTTTCTCTTAAACTATATATGCAACCAATTTTTAATATTTTGGTCAATCTTCCCTTTTTTGTGGCTGGCAACGCCATTATAAAATAATTCTGAATTGAAAACTTCGCAAGTATGTGGGCTTTTTTTAATGACATACACTCATTTTGTAATATTTTTTTCTTGGTTTTCGTTAGGTGGCAACTCTGTTTTAAAATATAACTAAATTTATTTAGTGAGTACTTTGTAGACTCATAGGCAACTGTTTATTTCTTTTTAAAACTAACAAAGTTTTATTATTTTGCTCAATTTCACTTTTTTGATAGGTGGCAACTCTATTATAAAGTAATTCTGAATTAAAAACCTCGCAAGTGTGTGGGATTTTCCAATGATACTAACCAATTTTGTAATATTTTTACTCAGCTTTCGATAGGTGGCAACTCTGTTTCCAAAGTATTTCTGAATTAAAGACTTCGCAAGTGTATGAGCTCTTTTTAAATAATACACAACAATTTTGTAATATTTTTTCTCAGTTTTCGATACATGGCAAAAACCCATTTGTCTAAATTTACTCACTAAATATTTACAGAAAATTTTTGTTATACACCTAATATTTGACCCAAATTTGTTCATATTCGTTGTGTTTTACTTTTATATATATTAAGTATTAAATTTTATTTCACTTGATAGGTGGCAACTTTGTTACAAAATTTCTGCAAATTAAATATATTACAAGTATATGTTTTGTTTCTGCAATTTAAGTCCGTCTAAAACCAAATTTAAACTTACATATATACATACATACAACATATTTTTGAAACCGATTGAAAATTAAGAATCGGAAAGTAATACCTTCTAGTAAGAAGAAAGAAGAAGAATTACAAAAATACAGGACATTTTTTTTACAGTCTCACGAATTCTATCAGATTACGACTAATTGCAACGGTCTAGTTACTTTTCAGTTCTGGGTAAGGCTTTAGCTAGTCCTTGACCTTGACTCTTTGAGTTTTATTGTATCTTGTAACTTTGTAGTAAATTGTTTTCTCTAGTTTTGTAGTAAATTTTCTCCTTTCTCTTTACAGACACCCTGCTGTAATAAATTCTACAAATGTCGTTTTTGTCATGATGAAAATGAGTCGCATCATTTCGATCGTAAAACATTAACCGAATTGATTTGCTCCGAGTGCAATACACGACAGAAAGTGCAGGAGCAATGCGAGGCATGTGGCATGCGATTTGGCAAAGTAAGTGGTGTTTTTATAACAACGTCGTACAATATAATAAGAGTATATACTTAGACTTTAATATTTTTAAACAGTTACTATTTTTGATTTAAACAAAATTCACTTCCTCTAACTCCGAATTTGGCCTGCATATCGTTTCACGAAATTATTCCCTGGTTTTTGTACAATATATAAAATTTTCACATCTTTCTGGTACTTTGTGGAATTCATCCATCCATCCCAAAAGAACTGCATCAAGAATAAACTAATCGAGTATTTCATACCATATTCTGAAGTGAACCGTATTCCAGGGACAGCATCATCCGAAGTAAATGGTAGTCAGAAGGTTCATGGTTTGGCCTATAAAGCAGATGAGGCAAAACTTAACATCAGTGGCATTTCTCAATACTGATTTCCCCCGATTTTGTAAGCTTTTAAAATAGCAAGCCTTTCTGATGCCACCAAATTCAGAGTATCAACGGCAAAATGGAATATTCATGATGCCAATTGCACTTTATCGTTGGATGGGTTGGACAGGCTTCCCGTATGATTTTTTGTGTTCAAAGTTGTCGTAATAAATTCAGTTTTCATCACCAGTCACAATGGGTTGCAAACATCGTTCATACACCATTCCTCTCCAGCGTTCCTTGGCTTCAATTTGTATGACACCCAATTCCCAATTTGTATGGCAATTTTGGAACATATTCGGCTGCTTTTAAACGTTTTGAATGACTGCCCGAATTGCTTCCAAAGTTTTGTGAACATTTTGTGTTTGGCAACAGTCGTCATCGAGAAATGCTTCCAGTTCCTCACACCCAAAACTTTTAACAGCCCAAATCGTTCTTTTCCTTCTAAATCAACACCATTTTTAAAACGTGCAAAATATTTTTGGCAAGTTCGCTCAGCTGCACTATAAACTAATGAAAATGCGACGACTTTCTTCATATTAAAGTGAAAAAGAACTCCCCGTTAACAATTTTTCGACCAATTTGATTGTCAAAAGTAAACGGCTACCCCTCCGACCATTCTCGCTTCCTTTCTACACGGAGCCTAACACTTACCTCCACTAAATTCAACCCATATTCACCAACTGTGCGAAGGAGTACAGACGTGACCTTAATATTGCAGTCGAATTTGTTAAAATTCCGGCTGACAATAAACCTAAGATTTTAGGTGTGCCACTTGACAGCCAGTGCCCCTTCACTCCCCATACGACCGCGATTATTGCCAAAGTACAGAGCCACAACATAGTGGGACGCATCTTGATATCTCCTATCGAACATCCATACAGTGATGCCCATATGTGAACAGTTAAGGAGCATAATAAATTCTTCTCCAAGCAGTTCCTACTGGGTTTTTTCCGTAGAAACCGCCATATAGAAGCATTAATATATGTTATTTTTTATATGCTAAATTTAAGGTTAGATAAATTTAAGATATAAGAACCCAATCTCATCTAAATCAGTAATCATCACTATTCACTACAACAACAATAATAACTATACCTAAAAATATATACCTCATCAATATAATTGACAGTACACCTGCCTCATCTGCAATCTATTCGACGACACCGACAAGAAACAATATCACTGCAACGGTTGCGGCATTTGTCGCATTGGCGGCGCTGAGAACTTCTTTCATTGCAAAGTGTGCGACATGTGCCTGCCGATTCGATTGAAGATCGATGGACATCGGGTAAGCAAAATCAAGATTTTTAAACACGATTATACTAGGCGCCTACGATTGGTTACGCGAGAAACTTGCTTTAAATTAAACGCTTGTTCACAATGACAAGAATTACATGTGACAGCAAAAAGAGTAAAAATATCTAGTTGAATTTAATACAAGAGAAGCCACCGCATTGTTCATTAAAGTAGTATTACGGCTTGTCATTCTCTTTTACTTGCTGATTATTTCATTTGCGCCATTTGATTGTTCGTTTCGGCACTCTCTACGTACTGGCGTGCTATACTCACATACATTGTCACAAAAAAGTACCTCTCAATGAATGTGGGATCGGAACTCGCACGATCAAGAATGTCTAAAGAGACCTAATTTTGGAAAAAAATTTAGGAAGAACGCATTTCATAACCAAATCATCCACCAAAATCATTCGAACGGACTCACGAGAGATTTCGAGCTCTCTTGCCATTTCCACTTTTTCCATATTTTCATGAGTTGAAGAGGTGGAAGGTGATAAAGAACGAGGCATGTCTTTAGCCATCTCTCGGCCGTCTTGAAAGGCTTTATATTAAATTTAAATTTCCGGATACTTTTTTGTCACAATGTAAATAATCCAATTCAACGCAAATAATATTATAATAATGTATATCTACATATGTATATACCTCTCATGATGATGACCGATGACCGTTATTTTCTTTTTATTTCATTAAATTTTTCTTTTCATTTATCATTTATCTTCATCGGCAGTGCGTCGAGAATATTTCACGTTCGCATTGTCCCGTTTGCTTGGGCGACATACACACATCACGTATACCATGTCACATACCCGATTGCGGTCATCTACTACATAAGACGTGCTTTGATCAACTGCTCAACTCGGGACACTATACATGCCCCATTTGTCAGACATCGTTAATTGATATGACTGCGCTATGGGAGTACTTGGATGCGCAAGCGGTGTCCCTGCCGGTACCAAAGAAATATGAGAATCAACGTATACATATTTTTTGCAACGACTGTCATAAGGTATGTATGTACCCGTAATTGAGTAGAAATTTTTATTACAATAACGATAAAATTATTTTTTCTCACTGCCACTGATTTATTTATTCCTGTGTGTCTATCTTTTTCAGACCTCAAAGACCAAATTCAATTTTATCGGTTTGAAATGTATGCAATGCGGCGCTTATAATACAACACAGGATGTCAAGCGACGTATGTCATTGGTCACAGGTGAATAGCAGCAGAGCTCTCTTGTTTGCAAGTTTTCTGCTTTGTGCTGTGGCTTTTGTTTGTTGATTATAAATTTTGAAATTTTTCTGTAACGGTTTTTAATAATTTATTTTTATTAAACTATT
>NW_017537512.1:325051-326129 GCF_001853355.1 Bactrocera latifrons | reverse complement strand
TATTTTATTTTTATATTTTGAGTAAAATTTTTAATTTTTTATCTATTTATAATTTTCCTAATTTTTCTCCTCTCTTCATTCCAGATGAACCTTCATCAGCATGACGCTGCACCTGCTTTCCCAAAACCTCAAAAAATTTTCCAAGCCAAATTGCATCCCCTTTGGTTGGAGTCAACGTTAAACACTGGAACTCTTGCCATTTTGAGATTGTGCACTGCTACAGAGATCGCCGCCGCCGCTGCGAAGGAATGCTGGTATGCCATAAACTGGTGTCTCAAATCTGTTAACGCTCACTAAACACAACATTTCATTATAGTGAAGCGTGAAATAACTGCAATGCTGGTGCTACTATGTAAAGTACATATGCACATACAAGCATGTTTATACATGTTTATGCATGTATGTGTGGGTGTGTCAGGCGTTGGATTAATTGCAATGCGGCATTCGGCCAGAATGTACGTATGTAGATGACTCGTCCGTTAATTAGAGCTGACATCGAATACCTGAATCGAATTACAACGCATCATTTTTAAAATACACTACTAAATACAATAATATAACATTACAACGCATCTGATATTTGTTTTATTTATTTTTCGTTTTTTTGTTTTTGTAAGCATTTTGTATAGTCAACGAATTTTATTTCATTTTATTAAATAAAGTACATATTAAAATAGCTGTTAATATTTGATAAATATATTATTATATACGGATATATGCTACATATTTATATAATAAATACATAAATACATACATATGTATATGAATGCGTATGTATACATACAAACATTAGTTATCGTTATTTAATTTAGTTTATATACTCAAGCGAGTTTTTGGTATGTATACGATTTTAAATTTACAAAACCAACAAGAAATAAATAAAATTATATTACTCCACAAAAACGTTCAAATGTTTGAATTCCTATATGCGAAATTTCTTAAACTCACTTTTATTATTTCATAGTAAAACGCTTACAAAAGCCTCTTAGAAGTTTTAGATATCAGAAAAATAATTCGTTTGATAAAATAAAAATAAAAAAATAAATAAAATAAAAATAGAAGAAAAAAAATAAATAAA
>NW_017537512.1:321174-323850 GCF_001853355.1 Bactrocera latifrons | reverse complement strand
TGCAAATAAAAATTTTATTAATATTGTATATATATTTTTTAATAATAAAAATATTTTTAACTGTAAAAAATATACAAATAACAAATTTGAAAAAAAATATATATAAAAACGAACCTAAAATCACTTTATGTATAAAAAAAAATCAAAACTGCATTTAAAAAAATACTTAAAATATCAAAATTGTAAAAAACAATGAATACAAAACCCTAAAAAAAATTGTGCTAAAAATGAGTATAATTGCAATACACTCTTTATGTAACTGTTAAATACGAATTATTACCAAATGAATACTTTTATAATGTACTACAACAATATTATTTAATATAATATATTTTTTGGTAATTACTTGTGCTTAGATACGCATAAAAGTCATCAGTTAGTTAAAACTAAACTACTGGAAATGTTGGCATAGTAGTTAATATACTATCAATCAATCAATACGGTGATACACCATTTCAAATTGACCGATAGACAATAAAGCTATGTAAAAATCCATTTGTGGCCACACTTTGGTAGTCATCAGTTACATAATAGCATAATGTCACATGTATAGAGTTGCTAATATGGCGCTTATATAAATATACACTTTAGTACTACATTTCTAAGGCCGTTTGCTAGATTTATGCGACTTTTTTCATTTGTTCCTTTTCACTTTCGGCAACCTCCTTTTGCTTTTGTTGACACTTTTCGGCTGACTTTTTCAAATTTAAAAGGTATTTGCCTAATACCATAAAGACACACCACTCCACATAACCAATATGATACACTGAACTGTAGTATTTCCAGATATTCGAAAATGAAGCTAGTAGAAATGAGATGCCGAGATAGCTGAAAGCAAAGAATTTCGCTATCCAAAAGAGGACATCGATAATTTGACGTTGTAGTCCAGTAGCATCCTTGCGCACCAATTTATTCCACATATCCTCCAATGAAACGTAAAATGGCGCACCCATGATACAGAAATAGTGCCCAGGACGGAAGCCATGCCAGAAGGCAGAGCAAAGCAATGTTACAATAGTTCTAGAAAATAGTTGAACACAGTTATAAACAAAATGTTTTTTGTTACAACTACAAAAACAACGCACCTATACTGCTTGCTTGGGAATAACTTGTAAACATTCACTGCCAACCAATATTGTATGCAAATATTCCAGTGTTTCATGCCCTCACGGAAGGTCCAGCAAGTCTCTACGCTACGCACGCGCGTATTTACAATCGTGGTAAAATTGTAAGTACGCTTGTCGGCATCACGTCTCAAATGTGCGTACTGCTTACGTGGTCCCTCACCATTTGTGACATCCGCCTCATCGGGGTAAGCGCCAAAACCAGCCATTGTGCAGACGCATTCGCTCAATGTCAAGCCGGTGTAAATACGCATACGGAAGGTGAAAAATGTCGGCCACACATACATGAGCCGATATATAAATGAACGTTCTTGATAAAATTCTTCACTTAAAGCATACTAAAAAAATATGAATTAAAGATTTGCATAAGTAAGTGGTTAATAAAATGCGCAATAACATACCTCAAGTGGCCATATGTAGTTTGCCACAAGATACAGTGAACAATAGAGACCGGCATATTTAAGCTTTTCTATTGTTGCGGTTATATGCGGCGCATAATCTTTGAATGGCATCTCGAAGTAGTCGAGATATGTGCGATAGCGGTAATATGGACCTGAAATTGATAAAAAAAAAAAAACACACGTACATATATGTATATCTATAATTACACTACAATGCATTAATATGCTCATACCTGTCAATACACCTATGTAGTTGAAGCAATAGTGGAAAATCTCAGCGAATCCTATATCCTGCAACTCCACATCATAGTCTGTTACTTCCACAAGTGGCTCAGTGGCGGCTGTACCTTCACCACTCTTCCTTTCGGCAATCTCTTTATCACGTTGCCGTAACTTTTTCCAAGCAGCCGTTTTCTCAAAAGCAACGCCCGACACCTAATTTAAAAACCATACGCTAAGTATATATAAACACACACACGTATGTATATTACATACCTTTAATGTTAATATCATTTGTATCATATTGGTGTGTCCAGGATAATTTGGCAAACCAAATACGTGTACTAAACGGAAGAATACCAAATAGCCAAACATCAAACAAAATGTAATCAAATGGCAACGACTAAAAGTAAGCGAACAAAATCGTTAAATAAATACATTTAAGCATAGTTAAGTTCAAAGGTTAACAGTACCTTGGGTGCAAATGGATAACTACGAGCGCGCCAATCGTTGTCGATATAATACAGTGTAGTGCATGGTAACCCGATGCAATAAACACCACCAGCAAACCGAGACCGGTGCTGATAAATTTTCGTTGTGTTTCATCGCCTATTTTCTTGACGTAATGACCCGCACCAATGCAACCGAGTAGGCAAAGGACGTAAATCACGTCATCGATACTCATTTTTTATATACTAAATTTTACTTTAAATGGATTTGTATTGACAATAATAACAGCTTTTGAACAGCAGGAAATGCAGCTGATCTTATCAGAAAAAATTGCACTTTATTAGTGGTGGGGGAAACTAAGTGAACTCCACGATTACGCACAATTTCATTATCGATTTTGGTGTTGAATGGAAGGGATATACAATTTTATATTATTGATAAAATAATTTAAAATGCGTGTAAAAATAGTAAAAAAATATTGT
>NW_017537512.1:287926-320809 GCF_001853355.1 Bactrocera latifrons | reverse complement strand
TATATATTTTTTAATATTAAAATTATTTTTCTTCATAAAACGTGATTTATTTTTAAAGAACTACTACAAATACATGTAGCAGTTGCATATTTTTACAGTACAACTAGAGAACTTAACACATAATACAAGCAGAGAACTTTGTTTTAAGTTCTCTGATACAAGTTCTCTGGTTATAATTACAGAAGATGTAAAATACATTTCCCAAGTAGTGTTTCGACAAAATTTTCTTATTGGAATTTTTCCGCAGTGCAGTTTGACATATTCTTGACAACTAATTGGCCGCACTGAAAATTCGTCACGTGAACAGTACTTGTCAGACGTGTAACTTTTGACAACCGCTCATACCAAAGGCATTATATACAGCAAAAGTGTGAGGAGAACAGCTACACGCGACATTAGACACGAATGGTTTGACAGCGCACAGCTACGGGTTGCAAAAGTGATTTACCAAAGTTTTAGTGTAGTCAAAATAATTGTATTCAGCTTGGTAAAATTAAATAAATTTCCAGCTACATAAATTTCTACGCAATAATAAATTTTTGTAGAGTTAAATTTCTTGCTATGTAATATTCGACTTTATTTTATAAATGTTATATCATATACAAAAGAGCTTTGTTTGACATTTCTACTTCTGTTGGTCCCTACTTATTTATTACAACACTGCAAATCGGTCGTCAAAAGTCGACAGCGCATAGCAAAGATTTCGTTTCTTGTTCATTTGTGATTCGTTCGTTCATTCATTTGAGAAATTTGATTGCGTTAGACGTGTGTTTACGCTTATTGGTGTTCGAATTGGAAAGTTTTAAGTTCTGTGCATTTTCGGAAGAACTGCATTCATTTAATTATTAGGTACACACGGAAATAAAGCGCCACAATGGGAAGTAAGTAAATACGCGTGAAATAAACTTTAATTATAATTGTGTTTCGGTTAAAAATTACAATATTAAAATTATGAAGTGGTTTCATACAAAGAAATTGTGAAGGTGGTGGAAGGTGCGGTGCTTTCGCTTCTCAATAGCTCTCATCGCACTAGCGGTAGAGTGAAAGGAATAAATATCGTTATACATTTGCTTACGTATACAAATTCGGGTGTCTTCGTAAAATAAACTTAATAATGGTTTATTGTGTTAATATGGAATACTGCTATATTATTAAATACAATTTGAGTAAAGAAAAAAATATTTTAAAATTTGGGTTTTCTCTGATTTGCAGTAAAATTCCTCGAAGTTATTAAGCCATTCTGCAGCATACTCCCGGAAATCGCCAAGCCGGAGCGAAAAGTAAGTTATAAATAAAATAAAATAAATTAACTTTGCTATACTGCTAGAGACATTTTTATAAAGAAATTTCTTCAATTAAACCAAAGACTTTGTTCGAAATTATGTATATATAATAAAATATGCTCTTATTGGTGTTTGATTACAGCAGCCACGCAAGCAATTAATATAAGTAATTAAGTATAAATTTAATATAAAAATGCTGTAAAATCGTAAATGCGCTAGGACAAAAATACACACGGTTACTGAATTTTCAATTAGTTTGCTTTTGTGTGCAATCAGCATTCTCATTCTAACTAATTGCCTTTTCTTATATTTCATATTTTTTCCAAAAATTGTATAAATATGTAAGTAGACCGAATTTCATGTTTTGGACAAACTATTTCCTTTCTTTTTTGTTGCCTACTTGATATGACTTTGTACAAACGAAGTTGTATTTCGCTGCCACAAGTGTCAGATTTTGACAGTTTGTGCGCTACGTGTGCCACAGATTTGTTTGCTGTTCGGCTTTGCCGAATAAACGTCATCGTTCATCGTCGGCAACAATTTCTCCAGCAAATTTCACGTTGCCGACGTAGTAAAGAAATAACATAAACCTATCAAAAAAATAAAAGATCTTCACGTTAAAGTGTTTGATAGAGAAAGAGAGAGAGGGAAAGAGAATGAAAAATTACCTTATCAAATCGCCTTTGCATACGTAGTTTAAAAAAAAATAGGTTAATCTCAAATGGCTTAGATTCATAGGTAATAAAATGTAATAATACCAATAACTTAACTAACATAATTTTTAAACAATTTTTCCAATAGATTTAATTCATCACCAATTAATTGGTCCAATAACACAACTAATATAATTTTTTTTTATTTTTTATTCCATTAGATTCAATTCAGGGAGAAGGTGCTATGGACTGCTATAACACTATTCATCTTCTTGGTTTGTTGCCAAATCCCGCTTTTCGGCATTATGAGCTCAGACTCAGCTGATCCATTCTACTGGATTCGTGTGATCTTGGCTTCTAACCGTGGTACACTTATGGAACTTGGTATTTCACCAATTGTGACGTCTGGTTTGATTATGCAGCTGCTGGCGGGTGCCAAAATCATTGAGGTCGGTGATACGCCCAAAGATCGTGCATTGTTCAACGGTGCACAAAAATTGTTCGGCATGGTTATCACAATTGGCCAAGCTATTGTGTACGTCATGACTGGCATGTACGGAGATCCTTCAGAAATTGGCGCTGGTGTTTGTTTGTTGATTATCATTCAACTATTTGCTGCCGGTTTGATTGTGCTATTGCTTGATGAATTGCTGCAAAAAGGTTACGGTTTGGGATCCGGTATTTCACTCTTCATTGCTACCAATATTTGCGAGACAATTGTGTGGAAGGCATTCTCACCAACAACAGTCACAACAGGACGTGGCACTGAATTTGAAGGCGCCGTAATTGCTTTATTCCATTTGATGGCCACACGCAACGATAAAGTGCGTGCTTTGCGCGAAGCTTTCTATCGTCAGAATTTGCCAAATTTGATGAATTTATTGGCTACAATCTTGGTGTTCGCCGTTGTCATATACTTCCAAGGTTTCCGCGTGGATTTACCCGTGAAATCGGCACGTTACCGTGGACAATACAGCAGTTACCCCATTAAGCTTTTTTACACCTCCAACATTCCAATCATTCTACAATCGGCCTTAGTTTCTAACTTGTATGTCATCTCCCAAATGTTGGCTGTCAAGTTCCAAGGCAATGTCTTCATCAATTTACTCGGCGTATGGGCTGATGTTGGTGGTGGCGGCCCAGCTCGCTCCTACCCAATTGGCGGTCTCTGCTACTACCTGTCGCCACCAGAGAGTGTAGGACATATCTTAACCGATCCGATACACGCTATTTTGTACATTGTCTTCATGTTGGGGTCTTGTGCCTTCTTCTCGAAAACATGGATCGATGTGTCTGGCAGCTCAGCCAAGGATGTAAGTTTATATCATATATACATATATATTTATTATTGTATTACTATATAAATATCAATATGTTTAATGTTTCTTTTTTATCATTTGTAATAGGTTGCCAAACAATTGAAGGAACAACATATGGTAATGCGTGGCCATCGTGAAAACTCCATGATCCACGAATTGAACCGTTACATCCCAACAGCGGCCGCGTTTGGTGGTCTCTGCATTGGTGCGCTGTCTGTTATGGCTGACTTTTTGGGTGCCATTGGCTCAGGTACTGGTATTCTGCTGGCTGTAACCATCATCTATCAATACTTCGAAATCTTCGTTAAGGAGCAATCTGAAATGGGTGGCATGGGCACTTTGCTGTTTTAAGTTGTGGGTGCTTTGTACATTAATTAAACGATGTTATTTATGAGATATATAACTCACTCGAAGTAAGTGTTTGCTTCGAGCCCAACGACTACCGCTACATATGTACTGTTACTTGTTTCCAGACATTTGTTCCATCATTGAATGTAAGATTTACACCTGCACGGACAGAGTTGAACTCAGAATTCAACACAGTTTCAAGTCCTTAACTCGCCTCACAAATTTCACACATCAAACATTTCCACATAAAAACAAAGAAGTTGCCTCTGTCTCATTATTATGATTTTTTTTTAATACCAATTGCGTCCAATTTTATGGTCGTTTTTAGATTTTTCTTTCAAAATTTGTAAATGTGTTATTTTTCTTACATTTATTTGCGAAATCGCAACGAATCCATTGCTGTGTGAACGCGGTGATATGGAAGCAACAACAAGAACAGTAACATTAAACTTCATACAAACAAATAATAGACTTTCTTCATGTTAAATTTAATATTATTTCAATTATTATGTTAATTGTGTGTGTGTTACTGCAACAGCTTAAATGTTTTCACAACGCTTATCATGTGTTAGTGGTTGTCTAGCTATAAATTCAGTCAGGGCAAACAATTAATGTAATGATATGTAATAATATTAAGATCTACATAATAGTTAATTTATACAGAAGCGAAATGAAGTTATAATAATAAAGCTAGACATTTAATATTAAGTTGTAATAAAATGAAGAAAAACAAAAGTTTTAAAATTTAATAAAAAATCGTAAAATCTAAAAAAATATATTTTTAATACAATATCAATAATGAAATTACACAGTAATGTGTGTGGTTTGTGTGGAGGAGTGCCAAGCATACTCCGGAAAGTTTACATACATCTGCATTTGAAATAATATCCTGTTGTCTGAACTTTAATGCGCTTCAAATTTTTGGAGATAACTTTTAAAACAAAAAATTTTCTAAACAAGGATAATATTTTGATAGTTCAAAAGCTAATATTATATATTTATATATATTACGTATATACAAACATACAGACTACAATGGCTATATCTAACTCAGCCCATTGTACCATATAGAGTCTCTGAAATATTTTCTTGATGTTACAAACTTCGTGGCAAACTTAATGTAACCAAGGGGCAACAACAACTTCATGAAATATTATCAAACATTTTGATTATGAATAAGTGCTGTATTGAAAGGATTGAAATGTACGATTATTTTTAACAATGTTATATCTGACATTTGCAATATTAATATATTATTTCCACATTTGTGGTTATTTTTTTCCTAATTAAAACAATTAAAATTAAAATATTTGCATTTATTTCCCTTAGTTCAAATATTGTGCAACAATACAGGGCAACACATGTGATAAGGAAATCCATTTTTTAATTATCAAATTTCTGCTATATTTTTTTACTAAATTAATTTAATAAACATGATTCTTATAATATATCAAAAAAACAATAACAGCTAAAATCGAAATTTCATTTAATTAGACCTTATCAAATATGGTTAAAATTACAATTAAAACCGAATACCCAACATGCATAAATTATATTACAAAATATGGCAACCTTATTAATCATTTTACTTTTGTTAAGGAATCACATACAATTTTTATTTAGGAAGCAACAATTTTATCAGAATTTTTAATATCAATGTTTTGAAAAAGTAGAATTTTTGTAAAGAAAAGTGGTATTCATACCGTAAACCATAATGTCGGCGTACCATCGAAATGTACAATATCTGCAACAACAGTTTTCAGCTTTGCTACACAACACATCGTCTGTTATTACGCTTATCTGTGTGGTCACTGGCTTTGGATATTTACTCTCATACTCGGAGACCGCTGTGCGGTTGTTGAGTGTCACTCCAGGCAAAATACTTCCAAATGCTGAATTCTGGATATGGACAGCATTTACATTTTGTTTTATTGAATTACATTGGTGGGAAGTGATTGTCGATGTCGTCACCGTGGGGCTATGTGGCAAAATGTTGGAGCCATTATGGGGACAATTGGAAATGTTCAAGTTTTTTGCCCTGACAAATTTTGGTGTATCCATACTTACAACAATATATTATCTGTTGTATTTTGTTGTGACCGATAATGAAAGTATTCTTTTCGATGTGCACATTCATGGACTGGCCGGCTACGTAGCAGGTATCTGTGTAGCAGTACGACAAATAATGCCCGATCATTTAATTTTCAAAACGCGTTGGGGCAAATTAACTAATAGGTAATTATAAAGCTTTGATGTATTGTTAAGAATTACTTTAATTTGATTTTATAGAAACGTGCCCTTAACTGTGTTGGTGGCGTCAATTCTTACGTGGGCAATTAAACTATTGGATGGCACATATCCAACAATGTTCGGTTCGGGTCTTATTGTGGCATGGGTTTATTTGCGCTTCTATCAATGGCATCCAAATGGGCGTGGTGATAGTTCTGAAAGTTTTACATTTGCCAGTTTCTTTCCAAATGTCATGCAGCCTGTAATTAGTATTTTGGTAAATCCCATATATATATGTTGTTTAAGATTGGGCATTGTCAAAACACCAGCGCCGCCACGTGCATCTTCTCTAGCTGGAAGTTTGTCTTCAGTATCCATACAAATACCTGGTGCGGATGCACATGATATAGAACGACGAAGGTAAGCAAGTACAAAATGACTTAATCTATATTGAACTGATTTTTTTCTTTGTGTTTGCAGACAAATCGCCCTAAAGGCATTGAGTGAACGCTTAAAAACTACAGATGCAGCGCGGCATAATCAATTGCCAAAATCTTTTCCAACAGTCAGCAGTGGTGGAGCGCCTATGTCTGGGCATCATCATCATCATCATCATCATCAGAAACACCAACATCATCACAGTCAACAACATGGACATCATAGCCATGGTCATGGGCATAGTCATAGTCACCCACACGGTCATGGACATACACAACAACAAGCACCAGAGCATGTTAGCCCAGAGGCATTACTAAATCCCTCTTTTATGGGCAAATCACAGCATATTAGCGCTAACATTTCATCACCTATAACGAGTGTACGTGCAGAACCGCGTATGATTAGTACAATGAGTACGATAGCGATACCAATGCCGGCGCCACCGCCTAGAAATGATGTAAATACTGATACGAATACGGCAATGAGTGACGCCTTAATCGACGTGAGCGGTACGGCTAAGCAGTAGGTATATTAATATAAAGGCGTTACAAAGTAAATTGGTATTTTGTTTTACACGAATAATAATATATATATGTATGTATATGTAAACACTCGTATGAAAAAGACGCACCACAAATTGAATGCACACTTAAGAAGTTTAGTTACATTCTTAGCAGTGGTAAATGTGAATAAACTGGTAGCGGTCTACTTGTAAAAACGAAAAATAAAGCGATATTGTTTTGAATAGAGTACATCACAATAGCTTATATTTAAAAAGAAAGAAATCAAATAGATGAGTTTACAATTACACGTTCGAAAATGAGATAACACATAACGGACTTGTCAACGAGCATAAAAAAAGTATATATGTACATATATCTCCATATGTATAGCGCTGTATGTATGTAGGTTGCCTTTTCGATTTACCCGTGACGGTTAAGCATCTTAATGTTATAAGAGAGAGAACATCCGTGATATGAATTTCTTTTTTACTTCTTAAATAATAACTAAGTTTGTTGGAACATATAAAAAATTGCCTATAACTTATTTGCAAAATAAAACTATTAATACGCATGCACTGAGTGTATCAATCAGTTTGAAAAGCTATAAAAAAAAATATATAAGGAAGTTCCTCATTGACAAGCCGTGTTTTTATTGGAAAATTAAAAAAAGTGATTTTCTTTCGAGAGTTATTGCTAAGTTAAATGTACAATTTATTACAATTTTGGTACTTGTTACCGAGTATTCCCATAAGCAAACACTATGTATATCACAATGACGAAACAAGTTTGTTTAGATACACATAAATATTTATAGCACAGCTGCTTCCATGAAAAAAAGCATTTTAAAAGAATACACATTACACATAAAATTTAATATATACTCCAAACATAATTGTTATTGTATATTTTAAACAAGACAACCGGTGCATTATATTATAAATATTAAATTAAAAGTTCGGCCAACGAACGCTTAAAATTTATTGAGATTTGGATGTTTCTATTAGAACGACAAACGTTATTTATTCGTAAACAAACTCGAAGAACGGTTTACATGAATTGCCAACAGCTGCTTAAATGTCATTGTTTTTTTTTCGATATTATTCAAGTAATATCGATATTGGCTTTGTTTTTTGTCTTATGATTATCTGATAGTGTTTAACGCTAATTCTTATAAAAAATAACAAACATCATTGGTCACCATCAGCTATTCATATATATGTATGTATGTGACATTATCATTGCCTCGCCTTGGTCGCAGTCACAAATGCTAGACACTTTTTGCTAATATTTACGATTCATCTATAGTACTGACTTGATTGCCAAGTGTTTTGTGTTGCTGCACAGTTGGTTTGTGATGTTGACGTTATATTACCACTACCACCGCCACTTTGTTCGACATCATTGCTGCCAAAGGAATTTAGAACGCTACTATAATAGGAAGCATCGGCTACACTTTCAGGTGGTTGATGATGCGACTGCGTTATAGGCGTCTTCTTTAATGTTTGATGTAGCGCCACTTTGCCTTGATGACAATTTTGTTCGTTTGCCGTGTTAATGCGCGCTAGATTGGCCTGTGTTAAGGAGGAATGCGAATGTGTAGAACCTTGTGTGGATGTTGAGCTAACGGAGCCGGGCGGTGGTATATTACCTATGGTAGTGGCACGTCGTTGTGTTAATAAAGCAGATGGCGCTTGTATTGTAGTAGTACTGTTAGATGACTCCGAAAGCTTATGTGTAAAAAAATTAATATATATATACATTTTAATTTAATTTAGGTAATACTGTAGAGGAAGTACGTTAGTTGTGCTCACTTTTCGTTGTACATTGCCGCTGACACTCTTGAATACCGTCTCCATATTCACATCAGCAGCTGATGATGATGACTTTAATTCACTGACGCCTCCACTTATATTATTTGCAGGTATACTTTGTGGTGGTTGTTGTGTTATTACCGCTGGCAGTGTAATATGTCTATGATTGATATGCGCTTGTAGATCGCGTTGTGACAAATATGTACGTCTACAACCGGTATTGCCATAACGACTACCACCATGTGTACACATAAAAACTGTGCCCAAGCCAGATTGTTCAACACGCAACACCTTATCATTACAACGTGGGCAAATCTTTATTGGTTCCGAACGTGCACATTTCAAGCAGAATACGTGCTTACACGGTATCATGCGACCGTATAATAAAATCGGTTTGTCACATTGATCGCAACAGTGTATCATAGGATTCAACACTTTTTCGCCGATCAAGTTAACTTTATGATCCCATTTGAGGCGTAACATGGGTTCGGGTGGTCCGCGTGAAATAGTAGTAAATGTTGGTGCTTCCAGTTGTGAGATATCAGCTTCCATATCAACTAAAAAGGATATAAACTAATAAACAAAAATATGTTTGCATATAGCAGTTAACAACACATACTTGTTTGAGGCAAAACAGTTGCCGGCTGTAAAGGCTCTTCAAGCGCTACAGCTGGTATGGTAGGCGGTCCTGCCGTAGGCGTTGTCGCTGTTGCCGTCAAATCTTCCGTTTCCATTTGTGTAGGCGGAACTGTCGTATCAATTTCATTTTCTTTAACACCCTCTTGCATTGTTACATCTTCAACAGTATCGGGTAGTTGATTAGAACTTTCGGTATCATCTTGTGCACTGTTGGCAGCTAAACTTGCTCCAATGCCATCAAGTATCTAAAAAATTACATTTCGTTTAAAATGATATGTCAAAATGTCGTAATAAAATTTACAAACCTCCTTTTTCTTGCCTCTACCACGTCCTCGACCGCGTCCACGTCCCCGAGCTCGTGCACCGCCCATGGTATAAATATTGCAGAATTTAAAAATTACTAAATTTTATAATTTCTTTTCAACCGCTTGTAAAAATGCACGTCTTTTCTGTGCTACGTTTTTTATTCCTATTCTATTTTGGCATTCGTCGCTTAGTGCTGCCAGCTGAATTATTCATTATGAACGAGTAAACATTTCAAACGATAATTGAATTTATGGTGCTGCCACTTGTTAAATTTATTCAATTATTAAACATTTTTGTTGTTTTAGATTTAAGCGTGCTCTCCGCACTTGAAACAAAATTATAGTAAATATAATTGTAATAAATTATTACTTGTTAAAGCTAGTACTATTTTTTAATTTATGAACTTTTATTGCTGGCATTTTCTGTTTAGTTAAAAAAATAAATAAATTTACAAGTTTAGTGGAGACTTATAAACACACACACACACACACACACACACATCAAAAAGTATTTTTCTCTTTTGCAGAGTCAAAAGCACTTACTTTCATTGCAATAAAGGATCTGCGGACCATATTGTTGCTTTTCATAATATATATTTTTTTTTTATTTTGCATAATATTGCATTGTATATATGTATGTATTACATGATTATTAATATATGTAGATTGCACTTAATTTTCTTTATAATATTTAAACCCAAAATTTACAAGAGCAAAAAGAAAAAGCATAAAGTCATATAAAAAAACACATGTTTGCTCACATGTGTGTATATGTACATATCTATAATATTGTTGTAATATGTACTAGTTATAAATTGTTGTTCTAATATTAAAGAAAAAAAATTTCGTACAATAATACTAGTAACTGAATAATTAATAAGTTGAAAATCAAAGTAGTAATAGCATAAGTTTTAAATTTTTGCTAAGCAAATGTGTTTTTTAGTTACGTAAACGCTTTTTAATTTCGATTGTAAAATAAGTACTAAATAGAATATTTGTAGACAATATTTTTTAACGCGCAGTCTACAGATCAATCAATTTTGTTCTAAATACAATTTATATACATTTTTTATATTAAATTAACGGAAATCATAACAAAAACTATACAAATCTAGCATAAACTGCTTTTACAACTGTACATACACAGTTAACATCAGTCAACTACTTATTTAAAATTTTCAGCATATTCCCATATGTATCTAAAACGTAATCAAGTCACAGGTGTCCATGGTAGGGGTCGCGATTGCTACGCAAGTAAACGGGGCTTGTGTAAGATTTACTAGCCACTAGTGGCGCCAAGTTTTCTCCAGCATAACTTATAAACGGCGAAATCTCACACTCCTCACCATGCACAATGCCACCGGCGGCTTCAATATAACGCTTATGTAGACGCGCTAAATCTGCGCGTGCCGTCGCTGGGCAATCCTTGCCAGCGCTGTCGGCATTCTTCAGCGCGCTAAACTCGATGTGACGAGGCACTTCCATAGCGACGAATTTTTGGGCAAACTCAAATACGTCAAAGACGAATTTTTCAATTTTGATGCCATTGGGTTTTTCTGGCGTAATACGTTTGCCCGAATTATCCACAAATGGTATCTTCTTTTTGGCAACGTGTAACTTTAACTCTTTTTCATATGTGTCACCGATTTGATGAAGGAAAGCTGCCGAGAAGAAATGATTGCATATATTACCGGCGCTAAAGGTTAAACGTCCGTCGGGATTGCGCATTTCAGCGGTTTTCGCCGATATTTCGCTATACTCGACCACCTGATTTTTGCCATCCACTATGGCGACCACACCGATAGCTTCGTTGGGATGTGATTTCTCTACCACCTTGGCTGCACAATCGGCATTCTCTTGTACACAATAACCGATAAAAACCGGATCGGCTACCTTAATCAATATATTATCCACACTGTGCGCATGCAAATATAAGATGCCGCGTTTTTTAATATCCTCGAGTATGCCTTGTTGTTTCAGCGCCCGGTACAATCCACCATTACCGTCGGGTGCGCGTGCAACACGATGCTTTTGATCCAATATAATGCGACCATCATAATCGAAACATGGCAATGAACCCTGTTCGAAGAGTATGATATTCTCCCTTTTCAGTCCGAAATAATTGTTGGCCATGAAGTATTCATTTGTTGGTTGTATTGTGTGCTCCGATGTCATGATGTACCAAGTGATGTTGCCACGACTGCCGGTGGCGGCGTAAGCCAACTCCTCCAATTTCTGTATGCGTTCGGCTTGTAGGCGAAAGAGTGATTTCTTCGATGGGAGACCCACGTCGTACATACCCTTTGGGTGAGCGAATCCCAAACGGGTGCCTGTAGAGTGGGAGAGAGAGAGAGAGGGAGATTATGAAGAAACGTAATTTGCGAAATTTTTAAAAGTATTTTAATTAATTATGCAGTAAAGGGTGGTGAATTTAAGTTAACAATGTGTTTTATTATTTAAAAAAAAAAGATGAATGATTATATTTTTAACATCTCTGACAGTTAAAATTCTGCTGACGTTTTAATTGCTACTATTGTCGCATTTCACTAATAATTTATTTGACAATTTTGTAAAAAAAAAAGAAAACAACAAGTTTGAATGGCACCTGCAGAAGTCTGCTTTAGTGTTTCTGAACGGGTCTATGTAAACGGAAAGGTCAGGTATATTTTATACGGCCAAGGACTGTCAACTCGGCAGAATTCTACCGCTACAACAACAATAATTCATGTTATATTTCTTAAATATACACATATCATATTTAGATGTAAGGCAATGTAAGTAAGGAGAGGGCACAATGGACCAAAGGTCGCAGTGCATTCCTCATCATCATTCATTCATTCATTCATATTTAGATATATATAATTTATATGGTCTCCGACGTCCCAACCGGGGATTAACTTCGTGGCAAATATAACCTACTATCATGTTCAGGTTATGAAAATAATTCCTTTAGTTCATTTTGTTCTTCCATAAGCTTTTTTAAACTAAAATTCAAAAGATTCCCACATATGTACATATCTTATATACAAACACGGGCATATTTCTTAA
Source organism: Bactrocera latifrons (assembly GCF_001853355.1). Classification (NCBI taxonomy): domain Eukaryota; kingdom Metazoa; phylum Arthropoda; class Insecta; order Diptera; family Tephritidae; genus Bactrocera; species Bactrocera latifrons. Next base: position 308,233 of record NW_017537512.1, on the reverse strand, counting down.
GTTTAACACTTTAATGTTTTAACTCTAAAAGGCGGCATGACTGCTGGCTGACCTTTAAAACGTGTTTGTTTGGTTTAAATCAATTCTTGTTTTCTGTTGACGTAAATACTTAATGATAGTTTGTGCTAAAAGGTATGCGTGTGTGGAAGTTTATGCATTAATTCACACCAACTTGCATAAATATTCATAGGGCATAAAATTTTGACTAATCGAAAGTGTAGATAAAAGATCAGAATGTACATACATATGCATGTATGCTTATAATTGTTATTATGACGAGCTGCAAAGTGTTAGTAATTATTGCATATTATTTGTAAAACAAGAATGCTGAGCTACAGATAACCACAAACACATATGTATGTATATGTAAGTATGTAGGTGGGAAAGCACGAGAATGGATTAAATAAATATAATAAGTCAAGGCCTTTGAGTTATTTTTACATTGTAGAGGATTCATGGCCAAACACACGTACAAATGTGTAAATATGGATATGTACTAGATAAAGGAATAACGGCGCATCTATATGCAATTAAAGATGACCTTATTTACTAATTAAATCAAAGTTAGAAGTAATTATATTTTTAAAGTACAAGTTGTGGTACATTTTAACATTAACAGTGTTCATTACTTGTCCTTCAAGGTACTTAAATTAAGATTTAACCAGAAAAAATTTTAACTTCGGCTGCACCGCAACTAATACCCTCCCCAGGTGCATTTCTTTTAGCAACTGTGTATAATTTGACTTTAATCGGACACTTTGTATGACAGTTACATATATGATATAGTAATCCGCTCGGCACAATATGTTCGCAAATTGTGGCAATGCTTTGGATAATAATGGCAAACTTAATATACCCTGTTAAGGGTATAATAAAAGTAGATTTATCATTTCTTATTTTATCTGTTCAATGCAATTTCCTTAACAAAAAAATAATGGAAAACATATTTTTTTTATCTCTTTATTGTTATCTATAACTGCATCTACTCTTAGTACACTAAACAAATGTGTAGTTTCCAAAAACAAATATTGTTGTATAATTACTGTGTCTAGTAGTACAAATGTATTACTATAGTATAGACCGGAAGTGACAACCTTACGAACGCTCCACTTTGCGAACACACGAATGGTGTTTAGATCCCTATGACAAGTGTTACCACTCACTACTGATCGATCGACTATGTTTAAAGTTGCTTATAAAGTCTCTTTGCCACACAAGGAATTAGTGATTTTAAACCACTATAGTTGAGGCGAGAACATGCCCAAATGAACCCAAGCCCACAATTTCAGATATCCCGCTGAGGTGACTCTTTTTTTTGGCGTCAAAGCGCTTTCTTGACTTATAAGAACTTATACAGGAGTTCTATTTTTAGAATTTCACAAAAAACTAAATATAGTAGTACCGATGGGATCGCTATCTTGAAGATCAGCCATCGAAACTACGAAACTAATCTAACCTAACATAAGCAGTCGATTCTATAGACATCTAGAAAACTCGCAACAGTACCAGCTCAAGATTGTAAAAATAGAATAGTTCAAAACTATTTCGGGTGTGTCTTACAACAACAACTATAGCGAAATCGTGAGCTTCAGATAATCAATGGTGTGCAACTACAATAAATCCGTATTTAAACCATCGATTGCCACCGCAGCACTCTAATAACATTACTCACTGCATTGTTATTATTGAAGCAACAAAGAAACCATTAAATTATTGTCTGTGCGCGCCTTCTTAAATGACTAAGCCCACTTTAAGGTAAACTCGATTTGAAGCAGTAAATAAAAAGTGAATTGAAAGGCAGACTATAAAGCAATCGTATTTGGCTATCCCACAGTGGATATACAAAGTGGTTTCTGGTTCGTATATTACTGTAAATTTGAAGCGTATTCTTTGTGAACATTTCTCGTTTCGCGTTTGTATGAGGTTACGTGACGGGCAAGTTAATTATTATTTTATTTCTCTTTTTTTTTTTTTAAGTATACTATATATGCTTTTTGAAAACGAGGCGCTAACGGTCCTACGAAGGTGTACATACGTACAAAGCAGCCACGACAGCACAGTTGCGCAGAAATATTGAACTCGGTTGGATTTTTTTAGTTAAACCGTTTACATGGCTGATTATGCATTAGGCGAAAATAAAGCTTTTACTCTCTTCGATTTTGTTATAAATTCAAATTTCGCAAATTTGAAAATGCGCGAAAGATAATTTTACAAATTATGTAGATACAAACATCCATTTAACAGTACAATAAGCTCAAGCTAAGTGCATGTGCTTGTATGATAAATTACACACACTCTACTTTGTGCGGTTTCGTAACAAATACAAGAAAAAAATGTTAACTACCGCAGCTAGAATACCCTTCACAGGTGCAGATTTTTTATAGCATCTTAATTTTGATTGATCAGTTTATATGACAGCTATATGCTATAGTGGTTCTATCTGAACAATATGTTCGGATAATGTACCGTTGTCTTGAGCAATAAGCCATGCCAAATCTCGTGAAGATATCGCAAAACTCCATAGTGGTCCGATTTAACCAACTTCTTAGGAGATTGCAGAATTGCTTTGGATAGTAATCTACGCCAAATTACGTGCCGATCCCTTGTCAAATCAAAAAGTTTCCACGTAAGAACTTTATTTTGATCGAGAAATTTGTATGGCAGCTATATGCTATAGCGTTTCGATAACGGCGTTTTTCACAAAAGAGCATCGTCTTAAGAAGAAAAAGACGTGTGCGGAGTGCGGAATTTCAAAATGAGATCTCAAAAATTGAGGGACAAGTAAAAATATACCTTGTTCAGGGTTTAAATACACAATAAAACCAAGTTATATTAACTACATATTTTACAATTTACTTAACATTTAAAGGTTATTAGATTTACCTTGCCCACCAGCCATTAGCAAAACAGCAACATGTCCCGCGCTGATCTGACGCATGCCCTCTTCTTCGTAAGCCTTGAGACGATCTTCGGCAGTACGCTCAATGCTAACTAAGTTTTCCTCGGGCACTGGTTGCATACGATCATCCAGCTTAATGCCATTCTCTTGCAGTGATGCTGTGGCACGTTCAAAATATAACTTCAATTCTTTCAAGTTGAGTTCGTCTATATCACGCACCAAAATCTCCTGCTGATCGAGCGTCAACTCATCCCAGAATTTAAGCAAATGCTCCTGACCGACCTTTGAGAGGCGCTCATACATTTCGTCGTAAACCGTCATTGTTGCTGTTATGAAAATGTGAAACAGCGTTAAAAGTTGTTAGATTTTTTGCACGTCAGTTAATATATGTATGTATGTATATGTAAGTTTTTAAATGTTTTACGAAAATTTAGACACTTAATATAAGCCACTAACCAGATAAAAACAAATAATAATAAAAAATACGATAATGCGAGCAAAAAAAAAAAAACAAATTATTTTTCAACACAACGCTACTCGATTATAGTATAGAAGAAGCGCGCCAACTCAACTGCACAGCAACGTCTCCCGACCGCTACTGAGTTTCAGCCGAACGATATGTAGGAGCGATGTGAGCCAACAAGCCAAATGTTGCTTACTTGGACAATCTGCGGCTTGTTGGGTTGGTTGTTTACTTGTTTTGTTTGATTGCCTTGCTGTCTGTTACCGTCCACTTCATACACCTTCTTCTTGTAGCTTGTTGTTACTTGGCGTTTAGCTTTTGATTTAAGACAAAGAGTGGCGGTAGCGTGTGCGCACACCCAAACGAGATGATTGTTGAGCTTGCGGTACTCAGTTAATAGCTTACAGAATGCTAAAATCTAACTGAACTAGTCTGACCTGCGCAAGCTAACTGGGCGTCCCTGAGCAACAAACCCTCCTACAAGTAACAGCGAAAGTGAATTGTTGTGTGCCGATTCTTAAGACAGCTTTAGCATTGAGAAAAATATACATATGTACGTGGCATGCCCTTTTACTCAGCTATTATATAATAGTATAATTATTTGCGAATAATCATATAGGTATTTATGTATATACATAAACAACTTATTTACATCAACAATAATGTGAATGGAGTAAGTTAAGCACTTGGCAATTATCGCAGAAAATTACGGAACTTGCCATTTGATAAGAAACTCAAAAATACACAAGTTGATAAGAATTAAACACTTCCGCTGGTATATATTTAAAGCACCTTTCTTATAAAATAGTTTAGAAAATGTACATAAAATTATATTCATAGTTAAAATTAGTTATCAGTTGGACCGTATGACAGCTTTATGCTATAGACGTCCGATATAGGCATTTCCGAAAAATGAGCATCTTTTTTTTATAATATCGCGTACACTGAGAGAGTAGTTCGGGTATATATAGATAAACAAACAGAGCTTGTCGCTCCGATCAACTATATACATACATATGTACATATTTTGTAGGATTTCTGGTTGTTGTTGTTGTTGTTGTAACGGCAGAGTTCTGCCGAGTTGACAGTCCTTGGCCGGATAAAAATCCGGGTCCGTTCCGGTTTCCGTAGATCCGACTGTCGTGGGAACGGTAGGATTTCTGGTCTTTACATTTGCGTGTTAAAAACTACCTACTATATCCTGTCTATCTAATGCGAAAATTATTTATCGGTATTCAATAAAATGGGCGAGTATTGCGATTTATGAAGCGTAAATCTGTGTTTTGCATTACCTTCTGTATGTATTAATGGTTAAAAACTCGTACACATTGTTAGAGATATTTATGTCAAACTTAGCTAATGTCAAACTTGGCTCCATATATGTGTTAAAAGGGAGGTCGTACAACAATCATTAATGATCGACTACTATTTCCAACAGCCCCACCTCCTAATAAACTTTGAAATAGCCCTTCAACCTAATTGCAGCTAATTAGTAATTGACTTAAAAAGTGTTTTGTTTTTTCAGCTTTTTACATCTTTTGTAGGCCAGTAGTGTTCGATGATGTAAAACAATAGCTAAGCCGCAGTTAATGAGCAACAATTTAATGGTAATGTAATACAGCAGAATTAGCGTGGCGAATGGCAACAAACCAAAAACAAAACGATGTCAGCATCTAACCGGCAGCTCCACTTCTAAACAAGACCCACTGAGTCTACAGGTTAATCATGTTTTACGTGCCTGGCGAGCCAACGTTGGCATTAGTAGTTATGTATATTCAAATAGCTACATGTGTATATAAATATTGAAAATTCAATCAATCGATACACCTATTATGCTAGCCATTTGGCATTGTTGTATACACATCTATTGTATTAATTTCCTTCACATATTTCTATTATAGAACTTCATATAACGAAAGCAATTAGGTTTTATCATTTTCTAAATGATTAAATAGCTTACATCGTTATCTATTCGGCAAAGTGACGTGGTTCTGGTCATTAAAACACTTACCGTATTTTATAGTAGCGGACACTTCTTTACCCATACTTTCCTTATGCCACTTTCAAAAGCACTTTGCACTTGTAATTCATTCCTTTAATTTAGTGTTTTTATTACACTTTTAGCGCGCCAATGCTTAGATTTTTTCTAAATAATAATTCGTGCAACACGATAAACGAAAACCGAATTGGAATTTCCTCATTGTTTATATTTCTCCAGACGCGGTGGTAGTGGTAATTCTTTCGGTTGAAAATACAGTGCAAAACAATCGATAGTTAATAGTTGCCGGATCACTTGTTGAATTGAATTATACAAAATTTTTTAGACATCTGGTATAGCTCCCTTTATCGATGTTATCGATATGCGATGCAAAATTTATAATATATTTGTTATTAACATGTTTTCGTAGAAAAAATTGGTTTTCGCCCTAAACCTTGTGTTTTCATCCATCTGTCAAACTAAGTCACATTGAAAGCGAGTTTTCGCTGAAAACTACATGAAAACTCGCATTCCACTAACTCTAACTGGTGTCTACTATAGTTTAGTCGATATTATTGGAAGACATATTTTGCCATCTTTAAGTTTGCGCTTGATATCTGTGTATATTCCGTATACAAATACAGTATCCACCGCTTAATTGACCCCCGAATAACTGATTTTACTACTTATTTAAATCACCTGACACTTAGCTAGGCATCTGACAAACAACAAAAAATATACCTCCGTTGTTGTTTTAGCAGCAGAATTCAGTCCTTGGGCGAATAAAAATTCGGGTCCGTTCCGGTTACGTAGGCCCAACTGGAGTGTGTACTTCTAATTTCACTGGGTAATCGAACAAACACCTTCCCTTAAAAAATATAGATCTCTGGCATCAATATTTGAAAACATACATATGTACATACATAGGTGAATATGTTTTGGTGGCGGCTGACGTTGAGGAGCCAAAGAAAGAAAATGTTCCTTCTAAGCCTCCTTCAGTTCTCGTAGCTTTAAAATACATACAAGAAAACATTTATATATAAATATTGCTGAGCTCACATGAGGTCTATAGGTCCAGTGCTAGAATGCAAGGGGACAGGGGAGCATCAATACGATTCTGGTCTGGTTTCTTGGGAGAAAATAAACTTTACAATTAATAATGATCCTGCTATGAACTGAAACAAGACTTATACAGAGGCTTATTAGAGGATTGCGGAAAGTGTTGCATTCGTACAGATAGATATTGTTTCTTCCAACAGTCATTACAATCTATAGTTATACTTGTCCATTTCCTTATTTGTATATATCAAGTGTTCGATGGTAAATATCAATATTCAAATCTTGACCAAAATGCCACTTTTTCCCCTGCGTTCGACCGAATAGACCACATCCAGCACTCAGTGAAGAAAGTATAGTAGCTGTAGTTGAGAGTGTACACGAAGGCCGTGGAGTTGATCCGCGCCATTCGCACTTGGAACGACTTGGCGCATTTTACGTCGAAATCTTTAGTTGAAAGCGTACAGAATACAGATTGTGCAAGAACTGAAGCCGCTCGATCTTCCCAATCAACAGCACTTCCTCTATAGGCTCTTAAAAAGTTCCAAGACGTTTTCAAGCCAAATTTTGTTCAGCGATAAGGCCCATTTTTGGTACAATGAGTATGTAAACAAGCAAATTGTCGTATTTGGTATAAAGAGCAACCTTAAGTAATAAAGGCTGCTATCTAATCCAGAAAAAAAACAAAGGTTTCAAAAATGATGCCGCAGGAAACGTAAACGTCAATAACGAGCGTCATGATCTCGGCGACATTTGGTTTCACAATACGTCGCCACTTCTCACATATCACATCAATCAATGGATTTATTGAGAGAATACTTCGGTGAGCACACAATTTCACGTTTTGAGCCGATCGTATGATATTACACCGTTATACTTTCTCCTGTGGGGATATACATACATGTCTAAAGTCCATGCGGACAATTCCGCTTCCATGTCATTCGCCAGTTACTAGTCGAAATTCACGATCGAGTCTTCAAAAATTGAACTCGACGGATGGACGATCTGAGATAATTTTCCATAAATAAATGCCAAAGAATGTTCTTTGGCTGGTACTGGCTTATCAGTTTAGCGCAGATTTTCCAGCAATTCGTTGCTATATCTTTCTCCTTTGCATAACCTTTCGAATATCGGTGGTAGAAATCGCAAACACTCATTCACACATGCAAAGTACAATTAAGGAAGAGCAACCTTTTTTAATTGGTATTTACATATTGGAATATACAAGTATAGATAAATATATACATTTACACAGATATAAGATTATACTGTATATCTGTAAGTATTCTATTTGTATGTATGTATATTTGAAAGCAGTAGCGCTCAGCTGCTCTGTCTGTCATGGATTTTTAATAATCTACGTTCCATTTACTTGTATTATTAAAAAGAGACCGTTACAAAGTACACTGCTGGTCTTTCAAGATTTATGTCAAGGTGCGCATGTCGCATAGACTACACAATACAACCTCATAAACACTAATGTTACACACACACAAACATATAAACATGCCATATAGTACCTTCATGGTGATCCCTTTACAAAGCAAAGGAAAATCCCGTATGCCTTAGCACACAAACATTATCTTAAGAATATACATATGTATACACACAGTTATATGGGCATGTGTACACAGTCACCCAGCTGGCCAAGGCGAATGCGCGCGAAAATGATTCAATCGCCCCGCTGGCAATGCATTGGCATTTTACCTTTTTTGCGGCCAATGTACTTAACGCAGAATACTTACGACAATGGAAGTGTAAGAAAGGACGATGTACACACAGTGCATTCATATAAGTTGTACGCTATGAGTATACATATGTATGTATGTGAGTTTGTGTGTGTGTGTGCGAGTATTTTCTCTACATGCATCATAATTCAAATTCAATTGTTGCGACTTCTTGTTGGCCCCGAAGACGTATGCGGGCGCTAAGCACAGTGTAACTGTAGTGAGCAAAAAGTGCCAAAAAATTATATATGATATAATCTCAATTATTTTGTTGTTTTAAATTCAGCATACATTTTTGTAGGCTACTAAAAATTATGGCAGAGTCTGGCAAAAACTCGAGGTTTATGGTCTATTTCGAGGTTTCCCATTTTTTAGAAGAAAAAACACAGAAACTTAAAGTTTAGCGGGAAATGTTTATTATGATTCGATATAACATTCTTTGGCATTTATTTTTTGAAGACTATCTCTTTCAAATGTTGGCTGCGACTTCGTTTAACTGTCGATGACTCGTTCAAGTGTTAAGTGGCGAACGACGTGAGTGATGTTTTGCTCCAAGGCCAAAATCGAAGCATGATTGTCCGCGTAGTCTTTAGACTTTACATATTCAGACACGAAAAAGTCTGTCGGTGTGATATCACAATATCTTGGTGCTCAATCGACCGGCCTAAAACATGAAATTATCTGCTCACCGAAGTGTTCTCTCAATAAATACATTGGTTGATGTCGAGAACACGAGCTTCAGTTTCAGGCATCAAATTGTAGGTTACATGACGCGATAACGGTCACCATTGACGGTTACGTTATCACCGGCATAATTCTTTAAAGGAATATTAACCGTTGATTAACCAGCGGCCCACAAACCATACCAAACCGTTGTTTTTTTCTGAGTAAAATGGCAGCACTTGAAGGATGATTTTCGTTAAAAATGCGGGAATTTCGCTTGTTTACACACCCATTGAGCCAGAAATAGGCCTCATCGCTGAACAAAATTAGTCGCGAAAACATAGGGTCTTCTTGGAACATTTCAAGAGCCCATAGAGCGAAACGATGACGCTTGAGAAATTTGAGCGGCTTCAGTTTTCGCTTTTAATATAAAATTTCAACGTAACATGCGACAAGTCGTTCCATACGTCAGTCCGTGTTGCTGCGAACGGCGCCGAATCGACTCTACACGGTCTTCGTATACACTGCTGGACGTGATCTATTCGGTCCAATATTATCTAATAATAAATGTTGGGTCTCAAGATCGGTGATGGTGTTGCGAATAGTACGCTCAGTAGGTCGATTATGTTGACCATAAATTAAGCGAAGCGCGCGAAACTAATTTTTTACAGAACGTGAATTTTCGTAATAAAGTTGAACGATTTCTAAACTTTGTTCATTTGGTCATATATGTATGTATGTACATGAATCTGTACACAAAATTTTTTTAAACATTTTATCAAAATTTAACCCACTGTTCCTCACACATTAGTTGCGCTTACTGAGCATGTGCTACCCCTGTCTAAATGGAACGACGCAGTACTCAGGTAAGTCATACTATTATATTTGAGTTTTGTTGTAGTAGTGCTGTCATAGTCCAACTGCGTAAAAGTTTCAACACGAGTCATACTATGAGTACATATGTATGTATGTATATAAACTTTTCTTTACATACGTAAGAAAAAAGCGAAGAAAAAACTTAGTAACCCGGATAACGATGAAAAAATTGAAGTCAATGTTCCACACAAAGTAGTTACCGTTTTCTAGCAGCTTAGGGAAAAAGAAAAGTGAATAAAAATTTACCTTTTACATAACTTATTAAAAAACTGCATAAGAAGAATGACATTATAGTCCGAATAAATTAATGTTTTTAAGAGTCAGAGTTGCAGTCAGCGTTCATTGAACTCTATAAGACTTCGTCATTTCGTTTTTCAATCAGCTCATATTAGATCTTAAGATTCCAGAGATTTGGAATTATGATCTGCCATCAATGACTGCTTCCTCTTTTTTATTAATGCAGATAGCCGAGTTTACAGTAGTTCTTTCTTTTCGCTGTTTATCGCCAATTGCAGATTTCAAGTGTAGCCAGGTCCTTTTCCACTTGGTTTTTACAATGAAGTGGGGGTCTTCCCCTTCATCTGCTTCCACCGGCGGGTACTGCGTAGAATACTTTCAGAGCTGTAGTATTTTCATCCATTCTGACAACATGACCAAGCCATGCCTCTGCACCAGATAGCAGGATGGGCATGACGAATGACTTGTAAAAATTAGTCCAACGAATTTTTCTAAATGAGGTTCGACCCCAAAATTTTATGGATTTTTTAAGGTTATATGTGGCATAAGCAGGATTTATTGAAAGAATACATCGGTGAGCAGATAATTTCATGTTTTGGGCCCGTCGACTGATCACCAAGATGGTATGATATCACACCGTTGGACTTTTTGCTGCATGGACATGTAAAGTCTAAGGTCTATGCGGACAGTAGCGATTCGATTCAAGCTTTGAAGCAGAGCATCACGAGTATCATTCACCAGTTACCAGTCGAAATGCTCTAAGTATCGAAAATTGGACTCAACGGTTGGACCAAGAGAATATTGTTTAGCATTTTCCTTTAAATTTAAAGACGTAAACAATAATTCAGGGTTGAACGATTAACAAGTTTATATACGCAAGAATTAGCAGACTATAAATGCCTTTTCCTGAAAATTAAACTTTCTTTTCGGAGAGTGAGCCATAAGTTGACGCAAAAAAAAGTTCGCTGTTTCTAATCACACGTCGAGAAGATCTTCCAAATTCATGCTGAGCAGCTGGTGTTGCTCAACCATTTAGATTTGGCGTAGACTGAACTGCCGATAGCTGTTTCGAATTAAGGGTTTGTTGCGATCTTTCTATGACTTTCTAGTCATGGTGATTGGATTGCTAAGCCGACCATCTTTTTGCCAGCCTATATTTGTTGTCGCCACACTTTAGTTGTTGAAACTTCCTCATACCTGAGTACTGGAACATTAATTAACTATTTCCGAATGGGTATTTGGGTTTATCTTTTTTCCCCTAATATATTTCACTGATTTCTTCATTTGATAAGATGAATAATACAAATTCAAAATAGACTCCTTTTAAGTTCATACAAGCATGCCACCGCTTAATCCGAATTTCTATAAACTTGTTTTAACACTCAGTTGGTCTTCAGTGCTTTCAGTGGATTTAATTTTTTTTTTTGTTTTCGGTTTCGGCTGAGATTAACATGATTCATACCCAAAATATTAACCAAAATGAGTTGAGTAAATCCATAAGATATCTTTTATTATCTCTTTTATGATTGAAAAAAAAAAAATAATAATAATTGAAGTTTTGTACTGCGACCTATAGTCTATTGTGCTTTCTCCTATATCACATATGGTCACAAAGCTCCAGGCGTGTGTTGGGCGCGATGGAGGTGATGTGTTCCCTGTTGGATTCAAGGGCCTTGAGCCTGCTTTTACAAATGGCTGAGAAATCTAGAATCAGATATTCGCAAAACCGGCAATTTGCACAAGATACTATGCCCATGTTGGACAAGTTTTCTTTCCTTTATGACGTGGGACCCTACCACAATGTATTGTTCTGGCCCCATCATTCTGGAAGCAGTCGCAGAGCGGGCTAGGTCGTTGGCCAGCTCATTACCAGCTATCCCTTTATGCCCTGGCATCCAGATCAGCTGTACACAGTGCCAATCCACTAATAGCGATTTGACTTCATAAGCTGATATCGTTTTTACTGGCGCTTGACTATCGCTGAGTACAGCGATAAGCACTGTTTCCAAGATCTAGATCAAACTTCACACGAATATAAAAAATCGCTCGCAGCTTATATAGACCAATTCGACGTAAAATTCGTCAAATTTGTGTTCTGGATGTTAGTTGATAGTCTCCATTTTACAAAGATTAATCGAAAGAACCGGTATTGTCAGCAAAACTCAGTGTTGTCGCAGTAAGGTGATTCAGTGAAGCGGATTTAACAAATGGGAATGGATTTATTAAGTATAGATGATCCAAAAATATTTTCTTCAATTAATTTTTTAGTGCAGATGTATACCGAAGGATATTCTTATAGACCTACTATATATTTATTTATGTATGTTCATATATGCTTGAAAGTGAGTATACATACTTCTTTAAATACATTTACAAGCTTACTATATGACATAGTATATTCTAGTATTCCATAAGCGATCGTAATACGTATCAAATTTGATTATAGCATTTATTTTGAGCTTCCTTCCGGTAACACCCATGAACGTGGCGAAGTTGCGCGCATTTTTTTGCATTCAAACTTAACACCGAGCCAACAAAGGAATGGAAAGCTATTGTATTCTACAAGAATGAACAGCCATACGCATACCTTATCAGTTATACATATTTTTGTATATATTTATATATCTGTATATGCGTAGCAAAATTACTTGTGTTAGAGAATAAGTAAAGGACTGCAATAGCTGCCGTGCGCATTGGCTTGCTTGTAAGCAGAGCTAATTTTCTTGTTTTTGTTCCATTTCGTAGGTTTCTCCTTCATCCGCAACGGCACCTTTCATTTCAAAAACAAAACGCACTAAAGAAAGTTACAAGGTAAAAACCACCACCTTTGCACAACAAAAATTGGAAGTAAAACCACCACCGAGCCGCGCAGCGCAGCGCTGCCAAACGCGTCAACAGAGCTATGTTTGGCACGATCGGCGATCGAATGGAAACAGTTAGGATTCTACAGTCAAACGAATAGGAACTTTTCTACGTCAAAGAAGAGGGTCTCCTACAGCGCCAATGCCGAAACAGTAACCGTGTGTTTTTAGTGTTTTTTTGAACCAAAAAATAGCCGAAAAAAACTTTGTTAAATTATTACAGTTTTGTTTATTGAAATCTTTAAGTTTTTGTTTAAACTGTTGCTTATTTTCTTATTGGAAAATACATTTATTATTTTCGCTAAGCTAAATGTGTGTTGAAACATAATTGAAAATTACACGAAACGCGCTCAAGAAAGAACACGAAAATTCAAAAAAACAAAAAAAAAATTTTAGTGAGAAATTAAAATAACGGTCGACCAAACAGTTGCGTCAACCCTCTTTGCTTATCGCTACAATCTTTCAACTGCCACGCAGCACACGACACTTACTAAGAACCAGCAACCAACTGCCCAGAGACAACCACCAGCAACCAACTGGTAATAGGCAACAGCAACCAGCCGTCAACTGCCAAAAACCAACAGTAACAGCAACTACCGAAAAATGTCTTTCTCTAAAGCCAAACTAAAACGCTTCAATGACGTCGATGTCGATTGCGCCAACTCACCCGCAGCCGCGCGCTTGGTCACTGACGCCTGCACAGTTAATACACCGAGCAAATGTATAAATGCCGTCACCGCCGCTACAACAACCACCAACAGTATAGCGGCGACCAGCACAGGACACCCCGAACGCAAAGAGCAGATCGAGAAATTCTTTAAAGACGCCGTGCGTTTCGCCACCAACAGCAAGGAGGCCAAGGAGTTCGCCATACCGAAGGATGGCGCGGTGAAGGACGACAAAAAGTCAAAAGGTTTGCGACTCTTTCGCACGCCATCCCTGCCGCAACGTTTACGCTTTCGACACAATCCAACCGAGGCAAGTACATTAAATGCCGCCAACAACAACAATGGTGGTACCGCCAGTTCTACACCTGTCTCTTATACACATCTAGATGTGTATAAGAGACAGAAGTCAAAAGGTTTGCGACTCTTTCGCACGCCATCCCTGCCGCAACGTTTACGCTTTCGACACAATCCAACCGAGGCAAGTACATTAAATGCCGCCAACAACAACAATGGTGGTACCGCCAGTTCTACACCCTTGCATTCGGCCACCACAACACCGGTGAAGGATGCGACCAAGTCGGGCGGTAGTCGCCTTAAAGGTAAAGAGGCGCTACAGCAAGAGATACGCAAAAAGAATGAGCTCCTCGAAAGCTATATGAGTCAGATTGATGTGCTCAAGCGCCATGTGGAACAACTGAAGGAGACGGAGCAGAAATTGCGTGAGGAGAATGCTAGTGTTGTGGCGAAAACCGAAAATCTAATACATGCACTACAAACGGAAAATGTGTCGCACAAAGAGTTGAATGATCGACTGAGCGCCGAAAATGTGGCGCTCACAGAGAGTTGCAACAAAACGGCGCAGGAGATGAATATGCTCATAGCGCGTCATACTGATGAGTTGGCGGAATTGCAAGCTTTTATCGACGAGCTGAAGTCACAGAATGCCACGCTGCAGCAAGAGGCACAGCAACAATGTCTTGAAGAGAAAATCAAACAGCATAGAATCGACGCGTTGCAGCTGGATATCAGTGAGGCGCGCGAGAAGCTTGCAACACACGAAGAGCGCGCACAAAAAGACACTGAACTCATACAGAATTTGCGCAACACGAATGAGTCGTTTAGTCGGGACTTGGCTGAATTGCAGAAGCAAATCGAACGCGATGCTTTGGCGTACGCGCAAGAGCACAAGATCACACAAAACGAAATGGAGTGTCTGAAGAAGGAGCGCAGCACTTTGAAAAATGACTTGGCAAGCAAATGTGAGCTCATCAAGTCGCTGCAGGATGAGCTGTTGGATAAGAATTGCGAGATCGATGCGCATTGCGACACCATACGTCAGTTGTGTCGCGAAAAGGCGAAGCTGTTGGAGAAAGAGCAACTGATTGAGACCGCCGAAGAGAAGGTGCGCAGCGCTGAGGAACAGGCGGAGCAGAAAGTACAGAAACTCGAATCCGATTTGGAGAATGCGCTGGAACGTGAGAAGCAGTATTGGCGCGCCGAACTCGATAAGCGTCAGAAATTGGCCGAAAACGAGATTATAAAAGTGGAGTTGGAAAAGCAAGACGTTATGGTCTTGCTGGAGACCACCAATGACATGTTGCGCGACCGCGATGAGAAGATACAAAAATACGAAGAGCAAATACGCAATGGCATCGATTATTACATCCAACTGACGGATACATTGCAAAAACAAGTTGTTGATTTGAAACAAGATATGGCGAAAGTCATTACCGAAAAGTACAACTATCAATTAACATTGAGTAATACACGTTCCACGGTTAATATATTGATGGAACGTTTGAAGAAATCCGATGCGGATGTCGAACAATTCCGCGCCGAACTGGAATCAGTGCAGCTGGCTAAGGGCGCATTGGAGGAAAGCTATTTGACGCTGCAAGCTGAATTGGAGACGATGCGCAATAATCACGCTGAAGCCGAGACCGCATTGAAGACACTATGCCAGTCGTCGCAAACACTACAACAAGAGGTATCTATTAAAGAGCACCTATTCAATGATATAATCACCTCGGAAGAGGACACTTTGGCAAAATTCAATAAAATTGCTACCTCATTCCAGGAGCGCATCAATACGACAGATGTCGCACACTACCTGGACATGTACAATGAGCTGAAGCGCAAGGACGAATCACGTGAGCTGTATATGCAGGATATGAAGAAGGCACTGGACGAATTCGCCACCGTGCTGCAATTTGCACAATTGGAACTTGACAGCAAAGAGAAATCACTGCACAAAGTGCGCGACGAATGTGAACAACTAAAATTGGAGAATATCGCGCTCAAGTCTAAAGTCGAAGAGGGCATCACAAAGCGTGAGAATAGCACAGATTTGGAAAAGATCGAAGATCTACTCATCGATACCGAGTTGCGCGCTGAATGTGATAAGATCGCCTCTTGGCTATTGAGCTCATCCAGCAGCGATAAATGTGTACGCACCGAGAGCAGCAATGAAATCAACGACTTATTGAAACCAGCCACGCCAAATAGCACCAAGAAGTCGCGCAGCAGCATGACACCATCATCACCCGCCAACAAGACGATAACACTATCGACCGCACCCGGATCTAATGTTGGCACACCACGTACACCGCGTACGCCAAAGACACCGCGCACACCACGCACCACACCCAAGAAGACCGTACTTTTCCCAGGCAAAGAGAATATATGCAGTCCGCAGAAGCAAGTGCTGAAGGCGCGTAATATGTAGGCGGGTGTGGGGATGATTGAGACGAGACCAAGTCCACACTTTGGTCGATTTCACTTATGTAAGAAACTTTGCATTGCTTGTGAGATTTATTTATTTTTTTAAATAAATATTTACCATTTACATTAAACATTGAAGAACGGTACTTTTGAAATTCAAAATTTGTGTGATTTTTTTGCCAGCAGTTGTAGGTATAATGACATTGTCACTTTAATAACGGGTAGGTATCTACAGACCATTAGCAATCTTATGACCATCACTCTCAATACAGTCCAGGCATCGTAAGTGGATCTGGGGTTGAACCCGGAGAAAACGGATCTGCTCATGGTCACAAGAGAGCACAAAATTCTTCCATGCAAGTTTCATTTGATAAATGGGACACAACTCTGTCTCTCAAGGATCGCACCAAATACCTTGGGGTAGTCCTAGACAGCCAACTGCTGTGGAAGCGCAATGTGAAAAAGTGAGTGAGAAAAGCTAGCAATGTCTTATATGCGTGTAGACAGATGCCTGGCACAACCCGCGGCTCTCTGCGTCTCTCATTCACTGGTGCGACACAGCTATTGTAAGACCAATTCTACGATAGAGGGACAGGCGTTCGGAAATCCCGCTAAAGAAAGCCAATGTAAAGGGTTCAGAAGTTCGCTGCGATGTGCTTAGCGGGAGCTTTAAGCATAACTCATATAGACGTCTTCGCTGAAATTTGCGCAATAAAATCGGCGGGACGACTACTGGCTGCAGAAGAATTTACATACCTTTGAGTATAGATCAGTGGGTAATGGCGGTTTGGCAAGCACCGACTACATGATTCCACTTTCCAACTGGGAAAGAAGGTTCAAAGTTAACATAGAAACAGATGGTTTTGGGAACCAGCCGTTGTCAGAAGCAAGCAACTTCTCTCACACTGGGTGCCAGATCACAGAGGCATCGAGAGAGTACGGCTAACACCCAAAAACATAGCATCTCTTGTGCACTTGTCCGCATTGGCAAGACTAGGCTGTAACCATCTGAGGTCCCACGATATGACTGGCTAGAAGAGGAATCGATAGTGAGGGCACAGAATCGGTTGAAATTTGAGTATGAATTTATATTTGTATGACTACTCCCCATGGAAATAGTAACTGAACTTCCTCTGATATCGCAAAGTACCAAAACTGGTCTATGCGATGCTCATTGGCATCACTAATGGGTAGTTGTGCGATTTATGGCGAAAAAAACCACTTTCCCACGTTTTGCTGCTGAGATGCGGGGCATAAAGGTAAACTCGTTCGTTGTAAAGGTATGCAACTGAAGAATTGAAAAAATCTCCGTTACATAAATGCAGAATTGCGCAATAATTATGTGCCTCCCTGCCGCGCCGCGCTACTATCGACATTTGTAAGCGTACAAAGGGGTGGGTAAACAAAATGCCGTGAACCCAACTCTATACGAATACATACAAACATCACATACCAACACAATCCTTGGAAAGGTAACAAAACAAGAAATTGCGACACACTTCCGTCCGTCAAAGCAGCGCCTTTGTTCGGCTGACAAGCGCTTGAAAGAACTCAACGGCTAATGGCTGCCTTTGCTAGCATATACAAGAACACTTGGGGGCAGTCAAGGAAGGAAGGAAGAAACAATTATGTATATATGTATGCATGTATGTAAGTAATTTCAGCAGATGTTCTAATTGCTGTGCGTACTTTGGCATAATAACCGGTGTGTGTTGAGTTACAACGCAGCGGCGCATTAAGAATTCTTTTTCACACCAAAAGTCGCACGGCGCATAATGGCAGTTGTAGACACGGTTCGTTTGCGCTGCACGTGCGCCTTTCCGAAAAGTCTTTTACTTTTTGATTACTTTGTCAGTATAATCATTATTTTACGATCAGCGTTAGGCATAGTCAAATAGTTGGGTGTATTAGAATGGGTAAGCAGAGGATTTTGATTTGAACGTGCGCGCTTTAAACCGAAGTTGATAGCGTCACTTGACTTGGGTGCCAAAGTGATCGTACTTTGAACTTTAAATAATTTTGAGGTGCTTAGCAACCCAGCGATTTTTATTTCCAAGTGCAAATTACGAGAAAGCAAAGCGATATTATAAAATGGGTGGTGGAGATATTGAGGGCTAAAAATAAGATAAAGAAAAGTGGTATGAATGTATTATTGCTGCTGAGAAATTGCAGCTCGATGAAAGTTCTAGTGGTCTTTCCACTATTTTTTGCAATAAATTGAAGGTTTCAGTTTTTAGCATATTAAAATTGATCCGAATCAGCTACTTAATGCATGGTGTATTTCGATAACTTCGCGCAATCGCGTCTAGGCCATTTCTTTCTTAACCCGATCCAATTATTGATAGGATTAAGCATTATGTAGTAGGTGGTCTCTTGCCAATGCACCAAAACATAATAAAACATCATCATCAGTAGTTAATCTTGGCTTGCTGATCGTTTGCGCAGGTTTAACGCGTTTCGACTATACCCATTTTCGCTTGACGTTGTCCTAAGTGACCAATTTTTCATCACTCGTAGCCATCGCTTCAGAAATTGATAAAATGTTTTGCGATTTTCTGATGGGAATTCGGTTCATGGAGTTCTCGCAATAATATTTTTTTATTGAATGCTTAGCTTCTGTGCAATCCCTGTATCGATTACTTCCGAGACAGTCCGACTCCACGATTTACATTATTTTATCGGTATTTTCAACAATTGGTTAATCTTTGACATCAAAATAACCGGAATGAAATCCACGAAATCGGTATCTGGACTATAATCACTATTTTGGGCCTCCTGACGAGCGTTTTCAACTTTATCGACAAAAAATATTATAAAATATGGCGTATTTCTTTTGCTCAAACAAAACTCAGTATACACAAAACTGGCTGAGAAATTTTTTAAGTACGAAGTCTTACCTTTAAGCTGATCGCTCTTATAATGTGTTTTTTAATAGGGTCGCTACAAAAGTAGACTAATGGGGATTGCAAACGACAAAATATGGATTTTCCCGCGCTTTTGACATTTCTCTTCAGTAAGATTTTCCTTTTCATCATGGAAAGATATACGATTCAAGAACGAGTCGAAATTATTATAATTTCGGAGTCAAAGCTAATTTATGGTCGTCATAATCGTCCTGTCAGTTCAACAATTGAGCGTCTAGTGGAAAAACACAGGCACAGTACAAAATGTTTATGTTGCAGAGAGACAAAGTAGTGCCCGCAGTCTCGAGAATATTGCTGCCGCTGCCGTATCAATTGAGGAAGACCCTAATCAGTCTCTCACACGTCATTTTCAACCGTGGGCATTTCTGTGACGTCGTCGTGGCGAATTTTGCGAAAAGATTTTGGCCTCATCCTTACAAGATCTGGCTGAATGGCTTCGTCAATAAGCAAATTGCATCCCGAAAAAATTACCGTTTGGTGCGGTTTGCGATCTTCAGTGATGATCAAAGCCGGCATGTTACTGTGAATCATGGGAATCGCTGCCGCTCAATGATAACCAAATTTTTTGGTCAGAATTGGATGATGTGGACTTCGAGAATATGCTTTTCCAACAGGACGTTTTAATGAAAACCAAGTTTTGTGAACGTGTTATCTCACGAAATGGCCCATTTAAAAAATTTATTGTAGCGGTGTTATTGAAAAACCCGTTAAAATATATATTTAAAATTATTTGAAAAGCCGGACTTCAATTATATAATAATTAATAGTAATTTACGCGTTATAATATAGAATTCTGAAATATCATACTTTGAATGAAGTTTGTGGGAAATTTTAGCAAAAAACAAAGTACAACGTAATTATTTACAAATTAAAGCCTTAGCAGAGTCATATGTACATTTTAAAACATAAAAAAATTACATATAAATAATATTTGCAATAATCATCCCAACTCACTTTGAATTTGTGCACTGCATTAATTACACAATATGAAATGAATTAAATTTTTTGTTTATTTTTCAGTAAAAATGTAAGTTCGTTATTATTATAATATTCGTAATTCATAATTAAACTAAAATTTTTTTTAAAAAACATTTTAACAAACAAAAAAAAAAAACACGTGTTTTGAGCACTTTGATACACAGTGCTGCCGCGTACTGAAATTTGTAAAACAGGTAAATATTTAAAAAATTATAAATTTGTAAAATTGTTAAATTTTGTGTAGTGGATATGACAT
>NW_017537512.1:250947-286485 GCF_001853355.1 Bactrocera latifrons | reverse complement strand
AAAAATTTCAAAAACAAAACAACATTTTGAGAAAATAATAAATAGGTATATTTGACAATCGTAAGTCCATATATCGTGCCATTTCTTTAAATAAAAGTGTAATTGTCAATAAACTTAGGAAATAACAATAAGTTGCACAATAAATTTTCTAAGCAAACAAGTAATAATTTAATTATGCTCACAATAGCCTTTACAAACATAAATATACATATGTACTTTTATTTATAATAAGTGCGTTGTTTTAAACTCTAAGCAAAATTAGCAATTATTTTCATTATCAAAACATTAGAAAATATTGTAATATAAATTTGAAAGTCAATTTATTGCTAAATATTATAATTTTTTTTATCGTTTGCCACAAACGAGTTTTTCGTTACCCGAATCGTTTTACATATTTTTCTCTTATTCAGTTGTCTTTAACATAGCAAATTACTTTAAGTCAGCAATAAAACGAAATAGGCATACGAAATTAGTGGCCTAGGCGGCGTAGGTATATAGATATTTGAGAATCTCACAAGCTTCTAGCATTCTCCACGCAGGACTCGCAGCAAAATAGCTCATTCGCAGAATACAATAAATCTTCTAAACTATGTTTTTTTGTTTTATATTGTATATATACGTTTGTATTTATATGTATAAACAGCAAATACATTAATTCGTTTTGTTTGTATGTAAATACCTACGAGCGTAAATGTAAAATACGCAGTCTGTTTTCAAATCGTTTACTACCAAAAAATTGTTTTACTTTTAATCAGCAATTGTTATGTCTTTGTTATACATATTTATATAATAATATTGTTTTTGTTTTTTCATTTTGCTTTTTGCACATTAACTTTTAATTGTTTATTGTGGCATCTTTATTGTTGTGTCCATTTTCAATGGTTTTAATATTATTGGCAAGATGCGATTGTTGTTGCGATTGATTTTGTTGTTTGAGTTTTTGTTTTTGCTCCAAAACGGACTTGTACGTGTAAAGCGACTGTAGTGGCACATGTAATAACTCAATGATTTGTGTGAAATGAACTTCTGCAAAAAAAAGTGGAAAATGAAAGACAATTAGAGTGAGCAATAAGGCATTACTTTTAAAATTAAATAGGTCAAAAAAATTGTGCAACTAAATCATAATAAACACAGAGCCTAATAGATGAATATTGACTTTTATAATAATAAAAAAAATATTAACTCATCAATCTCTCGTCGTATACCTTTGGTAGTCTGTGCTCTAAGCCACATGGTAAACCCTACCGGTTACATCNATTTATAAATAATAAAAAAAAAACATTTTGTAGCTAGTAATATATAGAAAACTAAATTATAATAACCGCAGAACTTAATGATCTCAATATTGACTTTTATAATAAAAAATATTAACCTAGCCTTAAAAAATGTATAATAAAAAAACATCAACTTCGACAGCGCCGACGCTATAATACCCTTTACAGCTGCATTTCATATAGCTTACAAGCGTAAAAAAGATCTTTATCTTAACTTTGATCGCTCCGTTTGTATGGTACCTATGTGATATAGTGATCCGGTCTAAACAATATGTTCCCGAGATTGTACAGTTGCCTTGCCAGCGAAACCTTGTGAAGGTACCTTTTCAAATAAAAAGGTTTTCCATACAAGGACTTGATTTTGATCGATCAGTTTGTGTAGCAGCTATATGCTATAGTAGTTCGATTTGAATAAATTGTTCGGAGATTGTAGCGTTGCATTGAACAAAAATTCTTGCTACATTTCGTTAAGAAATATTGTAAAATAAAAAAGTTTTCCCTACAAGGATTTGATTTTAATAGGTCAGTTTTATGCCAAAAATATTCTATAAGTGTGCGATCTGAGCAATTTTTTCATAGATCATGGCGCTGTATTGATCCATATCGAATTTCGTGAGGATACTTTTTCAAATACTATAAACAAGTTTTCTATAGGACCACTTGATTTTTATCGATCAATTTCAGTGAAAGTTATATTTAAAAAATTTCTCTTCGGGAGAAAAGTGTAAAATTTCAGATCGAAATCTCAAAAACTGAGCGATTAATTTGCGTTATTCGCGTTTCCTTCTGCGTGTTTCATACTTCAAAATTAGTAAACACTGTTGAGGAAACAAAAATCAATAAAATAATATCAAAAATTAATACAGAAAAATTTAAGTTACTAACTCTCTCTCTACTAACTTTCACAACAATAACTCACCATTTTCAGGCGTTATATAGCCATGTCTAATTAGAAAATCGATAACGACCGGACAGCTGGTTGTCTTGAAATCCGGTGTAAATACACGTTCCACACACTCTTTGGCTGGTAATAGCTCAAAAGCTTGCACCTCACCATCAGCATTTTGTGGTACAAAATCCAATGGCAGCTCTAAATCGAAAACATATTCGGTATTTGGGAATAAACCTTGATCACTTTCGAAGAAGAATGAAACACAACCGGCTGAAACGAGATTTTTGACCAGATCACTTGGAATGGATGCCTCTTCAGCTGCCTCTTTAATAGCAGTCTCTTTAATGCCATAGCCCACCGATAAACCGCCGCCAACCATATTATCCCATTTACCCGGCCATGTCTCTTTGGTATTAGAACGTTGTTGTAGCCAAATACAAAGACCCTGCGTTGGATGTTGTACATAACCATTAATATCTACACCATACTTGCGTACACCAAATAATGGTGTGGCCGAACGATCCATTTTCAATAGGCTACGATACTCCGATTTCACTTCATAATACTGTAATGCATTGAAAATTTCTTATTATACATAAGTTGCAGTTTATATGGTAAACAAATGGCAATAATTACCTCATCACGCCAACCTTGGAGTGCGGAAAAAATGCCCTTAGAACGTAAGTCACGTAATACTATATCGACTTGCTTTGTGCGTTCAGCATAGTCACGGAATGCAGGATTTAACTCGACTATACCCTGTTTAAAGTAATTGAATTTAGTATTTTAATTTAAAAATTCATTTCAACAGCCTGGAGCTTACCTGTTTGGTAAATTCACAATTGCGTATGCAGAATATTTCGGGAAAACGTTGCAGCTGCTTGATGACATCGGCCTTGACAAGACCAACTTGTTCGCCTTCAACCAGGAATGGACGTATGTCTCCCTTTTGAAAACCTGCAAAGAAATGCCGTTTAATTTATTTAAATAAAAACAAAATCAAGAAAATGCAATTTTTATAGACGCACATAACTAGTAATGCATAAAAACCAGTTTTTGGTATTCGAAGCAAAAGAGGGAGACAGTTTGAATACTGTTCAATACAAATTTTAACTTCTGAGCTACTAAAATAGACAACATTTGTACAATAACATATTATTTACAAAAATCGACACTTAAAGGTTGTCATAGCAAGAATAACCATACTGAGCGTAATCAAAAAATTAAATATTGTTTTTTTTTTTTATAGCCCGAACAGTGTATATTAAGTTTCTTAGGAAGTTTGTAATACCCAGAAGAAAATGTTGGAGGTTCTTTAAATTATACATATTAATTGTCAAAGTGACAAGATGAATCGATTAAGCTATGTCCATCTGTCTGTCAGCATATACCCGAACTAGTCTCTCAGTTCTAGTGATATCAATTTGAAATTTTGCTAATGTTTTTCACCACTTAAAAAGTTGCTGATTTGTCGCTATCACTGATATCAGATCATAGTATACATATATAGTATATATTTAGCTTTTTATATGGAAGACTTTTTTATTTTACAAGCTATCTTCACGAAATTTGGATTCTAATAATGTCGAAGGCAGCGCTACAATATTCTAGCATATTGTTTAGATCGGACTACTTTAGCATAAAGCTGTCACACAAACTGAACGTTTAAAATCAAAATAAAAATGTTTTGATACCCTTTTAAGTTAAAAAAAAAATGCTGCTGGGAAGGGTGTTATGGTTTCAATGCAGCCACAGTAAATGTTTTTTTTCTTATTATTTGTTTATATTTTTTTTTAGCAGATTAGATAAGTATGTACACATATGTATGGGTATGCATACCTTTGGTCAGTTTTTTCGGCATACGAATGGTCAAACAAAGAGAAACCAGCAAATTAATTGTTTATAAACTGCGACTTTGCACAGAATAGTTGCGAATAATAAACAATGAGCAGCTGTAAAAAATATCAAACTGATACGAAAGGTAACAAATAAATGCATAAAATCCATTTAATCAAACGTTTTCAAAGTATAAATTGTTTTAAGTCGCAAAGTAAGATAATTAGTTATTACTGGGTATTAAATTGCTCATTCTTTAAGCTTTTGACTACATGTTTATGTTTTTATATACATACAATTTGCAATCAATCGTGCTACTTTCAAGAATTTACAATGGAATTATATTCTATACTTTTTAGCAGCTGTCGTGAGTCGTAACCAATCAAGTTCTGGTATAAAATGATTTATATGCATTTATTTATCTAACAAAAATTGCAAATTTATACAAAATAAACATGCCGTCAACGTTAGTTAGTACAATTTATTAAAAATACATATTTATTATTTTATGATAATTTTTAATAAAAATCTTTGCTTATATAAATTAGATATAAAAAATTGCATTTAGTCTCAGCAAAATTATAACAACCCAATCAATATCGTTAATTATGTTTCTATTCACAATTTTATTCTATTAGTGAACCATCTCTCTAATAGCTTTCCTACATATACAGGTACTATTTATATACGACACAATCTGTGCAGACAGATCCTCGCAGTAAAAATAGGTATGTTTGTGTGTGAATGCATATTCAACGATTTGTCTATTTGTGGTCGGCATATAGGAATCTTTGTGTGTACACTACACAATGTCAAGCTCATTCAAGGTGACTTAGAAAATTATAATTGTTGATGGCGCCAAGTATGGTGAACAAAGTTGTTGGTCCTTCTTCCGGACTCAATGCTATTGGTCTGGCACAGATTGTGATAGATGTGTTGGCCATCAAGCGAGTAATTGAGTATAGTCTTACACATACATATTTTCTATGTACACAGTATGTAGTTGTCAAAGCCAAACACGCTAACAAACTTTATTTGGCAGAAAATGATAATGAATGCACTTATGTACATTCTATCACAATGCAGCTTGGTGTATATGCCAACTGTGCCAGGCGACGTCATGTAGAATTATGACTCACAATTGCGACCTGATCGCATCTAAAGTGTGAGTGAAGATATTTACTTTATTTTCTAGTATCTATGTTTTATTATAGAAAATTTATGTGTAATGTAAGATAATAATTGTATATAATAAATAATAACTACCTTACAGTTTTATACTAATACCTCTAACTTTTGTATATTTATGAATCACTAAAGATAGCTCAAAATGTCTAAAAGATAGCTTAGAGATCATTGTTTATATTAACACTTTTATGGCATGAAAAATAATATATATAAGTGCATGCACTAGGTACGCCAAATGTTAGGTTTGGAAATTAATTATTAGCGTATCATACATTATTCACTCATATTCCGCATGATATGACTTAGATGAAAGTAAGCATCGAATATTGATTAGCGAAGGACGGTAGTAAAATATGTGAAATAGCCGCAAACAAAAAGAGTACAAGCAAAATAATGCAAAATTTATATATAAAAATATTAACGCATCATTGTATATAAATACTTGCGAATTATCACAAAAATAAAATAGGACAGACAGGCAGGCGAATGGCCGAAGATAATTACATGGATACTTTTGGTGATAATAACAATATCAGATGGTTGATTCAAAAAATCAACAAAAATACTTAATCAATTTTGGTTGCAAATACAACACACATATTTTTTTTTTAATTTGACAGGAAATGAGGATTTCTCGCTTAATTTGTATATCTGTTTATATACATATATATATACATAATAGTGAAAATGAGGATTTGTAGAACAATATTTTTTTATGTAGAATGCGGCTTTGCGGAATATATGGTAGGCGTTATACCAGGAATTTATACCGATGTGCAAAATTTGAGACCGTCTACAGTAAAAAGTGGGTATTTTCGGTTTTGTCCTTTTTCACTCTGAATTAGTTATGTATAAGCTACACTGTGCTTACTGGCCACACCCAAGAGCTTAAAACATATAAAATTTGGAACAAAATTAAGACATTGGAAGCATTTATAAAAAATTGTTGCGTATAAGAACATACTAAGTATATTTAAGTAATGCGGGACTAAAAAATAAATAATATTGTAAGTGTGAAAATATGAGTTTTTAACAAGTCTTACGACAAGTCCATATGAAATATTTGCACATATGTATATATTTTCTACATTTCTGGATGAAATCTGCCTAATCAGGATAATGACTACTTTGCAACATTATTTATAATACATTCCAAAGTTAGAACAAATTTAAGATTGTCCTAGTTCATCATGAAATATTGATATATGCATATTTTTTCGTTCCTTGTGTTGCTATACATACCCGAAGGACAATCTGATACTGTGAATTTTACATACATACTAACATTAAGTTTGTACACAAATCGATGAAAGGATATGATTATTTTTGCCTGTGGGAATTCTGTGCATTTATATTTACTGCTTTACAGTTTTTCACTTTTTCATTATTATATAGGTGTTATCAGTTATTAAAACTAATAACTATATTTGTTATGGCATACCTGTTAAGTAGAAATTGTTAAACTTCTGCGCCAAATGGTAAAGTCGGGACAATTTTACATTTATATCAGTTGAAGCCATCGCCAAAAACCCCAGCTTCTCCACTACGCCACTCACGGTACTCTCGCAAAGCCTTTATGTAATTTTTCAGTTCCTTCGAATCTTTTATAAATCTCACCCAATGTAGTTTCTATTTAATCGCACCGAATTTCATCACCAATAAAGATGAGAGCAACCAACACATCAGAAAACAACTGACTGGTGGGATGGGAATTCGGTTTGTTGAGAACAGTTCGCCACTGCCAATTGTCACTGTTCGTTTTGACAGTTTATCAATTGTTTTTGTATCATGTTTTCTTTTATAAATTTTTCTTCTCAATAATATTTGTTTATTAGATAAATATTATATTAATATTTATTTAACAGATTAATTACGTTTGTTATGCGCTCAAAATATATATGTATTTCTTTTAATTTTTTTATTAAAAACTATTTATACTTGTTTTAATTCACAATAGCACCAGATGTGAATTAATCCTATTGAATATTTTCGTTAAGATTCGGCGCACATGTACTTGACGTTTGCTGTCATCGCCGTAGGGTCGAAAAGAACGAGAAAAAATTACAACTTAGTACCAGCTACAAAATATAGGCAAAATTCTTACAGAAAGTTGAGTTTTTATAATCTAATAAGTGGACACATAACAATGAGTGAAGACTATTTGAGTCAGCCAATCTCGCTGGGGTCGTCATCATCAGGTAAGCGCTCCTCATGCATAAATACGGTACACAATATACAGGGTGTACATTACGCAATTATTGTCACCTAGTGTGTAATCACATTACAATGTATTTCCTTTAAACATTGATATTGTGTGAATGTAAATGATTTTATTATCTTAACTAGCGGATGAGGTACGTCCCAATCGTTCGAGTGCAACAACCAGCACATTTGGTACACCCGTTTCTCCATATTTGAATTATAACCCGCGTATATTGCAACAAGCACAGCCAGAATTTATTTTTCCGGAAGGTGCTAATAAGCAGCGCGGACGTTTCGAATTGGCTTTCTCACAAATTGGAAGTTCAGTAATAGTGGGTGCAGTAATAGGCGGTGTAGTTGGCTATTATAATGGTATGAAAACAACGGCGGCATTACAACAAACAGGCAAACTGAGGCGAACACAGTAAGCTTAATATAAATTCTTTGTATTTGATATAAATATGTATTTTACTAATAAATTTTTTAAATTTTAGATTACTTAATCATGTGTTGAAACAAGGCTCTGGCACCGCCAACACACTGGGGACACTTGCCGTCATGTATTCAGCGTTCGGTGTACTTCTGCAAAATGTTCGAGGAGAAGACGACGATATCAACACAGTTATTTCCGGCACAGCAACTGGACTGTTATACAAATCGACAGGTGAGTAGTTAAAACATGTTTTGCTACTAATTCATTAAATACATATTCTTTATTATAAAACAGCTGGCCTTCGAAAATGTGCAATAGGCGGTGGTGTAGGTCTAGGTGTATCAGCTGCGTATTGCCTGATCCAATTGATGCGGGCAAACTCAAATGGGTCTGGTTTAAAATTCCTGTAAATCTATATCTATGAATTGCATAAAAACTGAACTGGACAGTGGCATACTGACTGCGAAATTTTCTATATACGATAAGTGGTTAGCGGCTAGTAGTGACTAGATAACTCCATATAGTGGAGATGAATGGAGTTGCGTATTCCCCTATGTAACGCGCTCAAACGTACATAGCAAATTTAAGTTGTAAGTTTTCCTTGCTTTATAACTTTTATTTTTTAATATTATTAGTTATTAGAATGTGATGAGTTAAGTTGAACAAACTAATACCGAAGACAATTTGCTTAATAAGTAATTATAATAGTACAACAATATAAAAGCAAAAATTCACACAAAATTCTTTGTGCATTAAACGGAAGTGTGTTTACATAAACTTAAAAAACTAGTTGTACAGAAAATCATAGAAATATAAAATTGAAAATGATCACCGAAATAAAGCCAAACGCTTTGCGTATGTCAAGACAAGAATTGCGAAAAGTGTTTTTTCTTTCATAATAAAATATGGAGGTTAAGTGATTTCAACGAGTTAAAAATTAAATCAATAAAAATATAAATTGTGTTATTGCCCTGTGAGTTAAATACATGTAAATATTATATGTATATGCAATTTGTGCGCAATGAAAAACGAAAATTTTAAAACTTTTCAAGTTTTATTTGCTGATAACAATGTTTAATCTTTTTTACTTATTATTGTATAATTTTTATATTTATATATACCATAAAGTATTTTTTATTACGCCCTGCAACGCTGCCCCTTTGTTTATTGGTAATAACGTAGACATTTACATTTAATTGCATAATTCAAAGGCATCCGAAATGTTTACTGTTGCATCCATTCACTTTAAAATGTATAATTTTATTGTGTTTTTAAAAGTCCTGCATCGCTGCCCTCAATTTAAAGCAAACAGCAACCGATAGTAACAAGTTTATAGTAAATCGATATATATGTAATTTAATAATATAAAGCATTATATAAAACAGAAATGCCGAAATCTGCGAACCATTGCACTGCTTAAAGTTAATAATCTAAAACATCAGAATCGGAACCAGTTAAAGCTAACACCTTCATGCCGGACTTCTCATCGATTATATTGTTCACCGGCGCTTCGCAACTGGTATCCAAAGTAGAACATGTATGACAATGACAACTGCCAGCTTCCATATACTCATAACGACGCGTTTCCTACAGCAATAAAGCATACAATATAGTAAAATAATCTAACGTACATATAGTTTTTACTCACTTCATCGGCTTCCGGATGGCAATTTCGCAGCACCGCTACAGCTGGTTGGCGTGTTGCATGTACACAAACGGGATGAAAAGAACGTTTGTATGGGAATTTCCAATCGGAAATCTCACTGGAGTCACAACGACCCCAACAAGAACGTACGCTCACATAATCCCAACACTCGCGACCCTGTGCATCCGCTTGTGTGATGCGGTATGTATAAAGCCGTTGGTGACAGCCAAGTGGTGCTGTTGTGGGACTGCTGTCGATCGGTTGTGCCTCCAGTAATTGACTCAATGACGGTGTTGCAATTGTAACTAACGCGACAAGTGCAAAGGTATTCAAATATTTATTCTATATGCCAAAAAAATATTTTATACGCTTTAGCAACCGTTATAAAAAAATGTATTTAATAATGTATGTGTAAGTATGAATTTTGTGCTAATACCATTTCAGTGACCGTTTTGCGCTTATGATGATAGCTCTTTGCGGCGCACAGTAGCGAGCTGTTATGCAGAGCAGCGTAGAGAATGAAATGACTTGCATTTGCCTGTTGCGCCAGTCTTTTATACGTTTAAATTCTCTTTATTTTGTCTATGTGTAATGTCAAGAGGAAGCATGAAGCATTGTTTTGGCAAATCCTGTTACGCATCTAAGGACACGTAGAAAACGTGTCTGTGTGTACTTATAAAATATATCAGTGAAAAATTCATACAGTTGAAAAGCTTGCAGACTCTTTTCGGCTTTTTTCTTCTAGTAATGGATCATTTAGGATAATCTTGTAGTTGTTACACGATATAAAACGACGTTTCGTGACTTACACCAGATTATACGAAAACAAAAAGCCGTTACACCGACAATCGGGTCTACGTAACCGGAACGGAAGCGGACTTTTTATCCGGACTCTCAACCGCAGCGAGAATGTCCTTTAGAAATAAGTAAGTTTTTATACAAGAACTTATTTTTGATCGGTCGGTTTGAATGGTAGAAATATGTGACATTTCAATCCTGTTATTGAGCTATAAAGTGATATATTTTCAAAATACATGTCTTCATCTTGGGCTATAGTGGTTTAGGTTACCAAACTTTTATTAATTTTGATTTTTTTAAATATCACTAAATATAATTTTGTACAATTGCTTAAAAATTTGGTCAACATTACATTCAATGCCAAATGATGTAAAAAGTAGAAGTTAAAAAATATCATCGTTTTTGCTCGTGAGCAATTCATACACTCTCTGTTCCGTCATACGAATGCATTCGTTCAACTAACTAACTTCGATATCACTCAATCCGTTGCTGTCACTACTGCCAAGCGCTGAAATTTTGTCATCAATTTGAATAAGTTCCTTTCCTCAATAATTTATTTCGATTTTTAAATCAGTATATCCGTAACCATGTGCTTTTTCGTGTGTTCGATTCGTTATATGGATTCAGCTTTCATACTTCACATATTTGGTTTTTGGATACATTCTTCCGTTAAGTACCGTTTTGACATGGTTTAATATTCATTCATATTACAAAGAATTTGTTTTTGTTATATATTATATTTTAAATTTTATTGTCACTTCTTGAAGATCAGCTGATCCACTTCATAAAGCAGCTACCAGAATTTTGTTCGATTTCGCAGGCATTGGTAGCTCTCTTTTTAACCTGTTAAACTGGCTCCTCAGGCGCGTCGTCGTATCTCATGGTGTGAACCGAAACGTTGCGCACGCAATTGTACGCGAAACCGACGATTCGGATCGGGTCGCAGATCTTCGTGCCGGTCCTCAATGACTGGCGCAAGTGCTGCCGCTGCGGCAATATCTATGCCAGCTGCATCTTCTTCATCGTCGGCATCGTCATCCTCATTCGGACTATCGTAATCATCCATAGCGGCATCCTGCGCCTCCACTAAGGCATTCGACATAGAGATGGTCTCCGCATCCCGTGCCATAGCGCTTGCCAGCAACCGTTGACGTCGTTCCTCCATCAAACGATGACGCTCCTTGTGTATGTAATCACGTTTATTCGGCAAGCCGGCTACATTGTTGGCCGTGAGCGCCGAGCGCACCACATTCATGTCGGTAGCTTCCATCCTGCGGTTTAAAAGCGCTATTATTTGCTCTAAATAAAGTAGCGCATAACATAGTAACTTTTCCAAACTTACCACTCGTCCGTCTCGGCAACGTAACATTCGGTGTGTGATATTGTGGACACGCCATTGAAGCCGCCAATGGCGAAAATCATATCATCTATTATTTCAAGTCCAAAATTACTACGCGAATGATTCATTTCGCGTATGAACGACCAGGTTTGTGTATCGGGATCATAACGTTCGCCTGTGGATAGCCGCGCCGTGCCATTAAAACCGCCAATCACATAAAGTTGTCCACGAAAGGCTACACAAGATACGCCTGAGCGACGATGATTCATATTCGGTATACGTGTCCAGATATTGTTGCCGGGATCGTAATATTCGGCACTGTCCAAACACTCTTGACCATTGAAGCCTCCTACATATGCAGAAATAGAAGATACTCATTAGTGGCGGAGATATGAACTCACGGTAAGGAAGAAGGTACAAATTTTAAGTAGAGAATTGTCCACAGTACTGTCTCAATATCTTATTATCTAGTAGGAAAGAAAGGTATTATCTTAGGAACCAGTTGCTGTGTTTATCAATCGATATTAGAGAGCTTTCCAGCTCGTCTAACTATTCGAATGTCCTTTCGATTTTATACCATCAGTTAACTAGTTAACCACATCTTTGATGTCATTATAATAATGAAGTGTCTTAGAAGTATTTACTACCCTTGAGTTTTAACTGCCGTATTTAATAAAATATCCATGGATACAAAGCTCTACAGAGATCTCGAGGTTGATACCTCTGAAGGCTCTGGGCAGGTTGTTGTTATTTTAGCGGTGCTTAGGTGGCGAAGCGTAAGCTAATTGTCATCTATCTGGCGGTTCAAAAATGTATTGTTTCGACAGAGTCCGAGCATAGGGAGAGGGGTGTTAGACAAGTTCGTTTCATAGGCCATGCAAAGAGATGGCTAGAGACATGCTTAAACATATTGAGAAGTTTCACCTGACCTGTACCGATTGTGAAAGCGACATTCCAAACATGGCACTAAAAAAATAGCTAACGCTTAACCTTAAATAAAAGCAATTTCGACTTCCTTTACTCCTCCTTCGTCTCATTCCCTTTCGTCTACATTTTATTCATGTCTTTTATAAAGCAATAAAAATAAAAATGCAAATCTTGTCTTAAAATAAATTTCTTCGAAATAAGCGTGACTATTTTGGAATGCGTCATTAAGTCAGCAACCCTCTGTCCATACTTTCACTCACCCGTTGCATAAATTTTCCCCTTTAATGTGCATGCGCTGGCGTCAGATCTTTGCATATTCATAGGCGTTATAACGGTCCACTGATTCGTTTTCGGATTATAACGCTCGACTGTATTTAAACGATTATGACCATCATAGCCGCCGATAGCGTAGATAAGACCGTTAAGCTCAGCGACGCTAACATAGCAGCGACGACAGTGCATTGGTGCAATCTAAATGGAGTAAAAGGAGTAAATGTTAACAGAAATTAAATGAAACATTTTTTTTTGTAAATGTGAAATGAAAAACAAGAAGGTCAAGACGGCGGCTCTGATATGTTGTAAGCTGCATATGGCTTTAGATTTGGAATTTTTGAACGATTAATTTGTTACTGGAAGACTTCATGTAAAGCTAAGAATCCGGACCCTCGACCGATGGTGCCGTCATCGAAAAGAACTCGAGAGGCTTTTGTGACCAGGGACAAGATTTAATTGAAACTCAGAGATTTCTGATTTGGTTAGACTATAGAGAAAAATATGCGGCTTGATTTTATGAGATTTAAAAGAGCTCGAGAGTTTTTCGCTACCAAGGACTAATTTGTTCATATAAGTGGATCAAGATTTAATTGAAATTCAGAAATTGTTATTAGTATGAATAGTTATTATAAGTATGAATAGAGAGATTTGGCTTGGTGCTATGAGATTGCAAAGAACTTTACAATTTTTTGTGACTAAGGACTTTTCTTTTCATATAAGTGGATCAAGATTTATTTGAAACTCAAATATTTACTGCGTTGGTATGACTATGAATAGAGAGATAAGAAGATTTCTCAATTAATATCTATTTTAATTTGATAAGAAATTACATTTTGACTCACCTCCTTCCAATTCTTGCGCACCGCATCGAAGACACGACACGTATTGAAATATTCAACACCATCATAACCACCAATCGAATAGATTTTATAACCAATGACAGCGGTGCCATGATAAGCACGAGGTCCGGCTGGATCTTCGGCCGGTATATTGACCCAACGATCGGCACGCGTATCATATGTTTCGATGCAACCCTTTGATGTGCCGCCACTCCAGCCGCCAATGGCGAAGATGACCTCATGCGGCAGACGTGGCATGGCTAACGGTGGTGTGGTGAGCTTTTTGGAAAATGGCATACGAAATGGCACATATAAATTAGAGCTGATCGAAGGAGAAAGAGAGAGAGGAAGGCATATATAATTGGTAAATACCTCGCCCGATGATGGATTCATTATATCCAAATCATACATAAATTTAAATGTCTCCACAATCAATGGCTTCGCATCGTCACACTGCAGCACATACGGATGCTCCTTCACCTCGTCCATGAAACACTACCGAAAGAGAGAGAGATTAGCGAGCATGATTAGTTTTTTTGTACATGAAGGACATATGCATATACTCGTAGTTGTAACTTCTGATCAAATCCGACTCGGATTGGACTTTAAAAAAATGTTCTCACATTGGCACAACATTTTCATTTTCGTGTAAAGTTAGATCTCTACTGTTTGGCAGCATGTTTTTTAAGACGCTAGGGGGTTTTCTGGTGACTTTTAGCATTGACAAAAATTGATTTTGTGCTTCCAATGTAATCACGGCTACGAAATCGTTGAAAATATTGCAAAAAAAAAAAAAGGTGAGATAGTCTACTTTATCACGAAGACAAGTATTTGAGTCACACCCAAGCATTTATTGAAAGTTTTAAAGCCACCCAAAACTTGCCCCGGGAGAGCAGTTCATCCATTAATGACAATAACATCGTAAAAGTTAGATAGAGGGTAGCGAGTTTCCACATCTGTGGCTGTTTTTGTAGTAACGGATACATTTAACCCCGTTAGAATGGTAACGATTAGATAAGTTGTCATCGACGTCATCCAACGGTATGCTCAGAAAACGTGCTGTTTCGGATCGTGCTGGGGACGGATCAAAGGGAGAAGTGTGTCAGATGTGTAGGGATAGCAGTGCATGCAAAGAGGTGGATATATGTTTGATATGTCAGCGTCTGTTTTGGATAAGTAGAAGTTTTACCTGCTACAGTAGGTAGCTGTGCAAGGGTTACTCTCGTTTCTCGCGGCAACTTGAGCACATCGTCTGCAATGGGTGGTCGTTTGACTCAAAGTGCGCCATTCACTCTACTCCACTGTGAATGGCGGTCAGTGCATGTCTGAAGTTAGATGCATCAGGAGTTTGGTCGGCGTATTGTCTTATGTCGTAGACGTGGTAGAGTAAGGACCATTTTGATGCTTGTAGGAGATGGGTCCGCTCCAAGCAGATGTGTGATGGGATGATATCTGCGAAAGCACCCCAGGAGAAACTGCCAGTCTGCGTGCCTCATTATGTATGTAGGTGTTCGATGGTAAACATCAAAAAGCATCTTGTCGTCGTCCGGAGTGCAGTGTTCTGCCATGTTTGCAGCTTCCTCATCTGCGTTGCTCTGCATTCAGGCGATCACATTGGTGTGGAGTATTTAAGGACCGGCACCCGATCTATTATGGATCAAGATTGTGGTTGACTTTTTGGCCAAACACGAAACAAGAGTCATCGCTGAGTCAGCGTATTCGCGAGTTTTGCCTTTCTGGTACTTTTTAATGCTTTCGAAACTGAAAATTCTGCTTCAAGAAATGCGCCATGCGTCTATTAAAGCCATTAAAAGTCATTCGCTAAAAGGTACTGAAGGCCATCCAAGCCGCGACTCGTAATAAGTGTGTGCAAAGTTAGATTAAAGGCTCAAAAGTAGAGAAGAGAGATATAATAGAGATTTGTTTTGAAATACGTCATTCCCTGAAGGCATGGAAAGCCATCCTACCAGAGCCTAATGCTAAGTGTAGTCGAAAATTGAAATAAACGTTGACAGTCTTGCTCACAACGAGTCTATTTTAAAGGCGATGATGAAAATGTGTATTAAAGTACCAGAAAATATTATCATATTGTCAGTGCGGGTCAAATTTGATCAGCTGATATGCACATATGTACATACCTTTGGTGTCATCAAACCTAAGCGCACGCCCTGCATCAATTGCGCCACATATTGTTTACGATTTTCTGGGTCGTGATCGATCCATTTGATGCACAGCTTCCATACGTGGTCCTCTTCGCGTGTATTCAGCTCATCGTCGCTAATAATGTCGTAGAAATCCTTTAAGCCCATTTCGAGTATGTCCTTATTTTTAGCGGCAACCTCAATGAAATAGCGCAGCAGATAATTTCGCGCTTTCGCATACAAGTCGTCGAGAAAGCGAAATCTGCAAACACACACACGCACACAAACAAAGGGCGCATAAGCAAAGGCATGCGGATGACGTAGCGCGTAGACGGTGGATTGATTGAGGCGATTACGGTGCAAAAGATAATGCAAACAAATTAGTTAATAATAAAATATGTGCAATATTTGGACTAGGAGGAAGCACATCCCGTAGTTATATACATATACATATGTACATACGTTGTACGTATGTATGATATGCACGCAGGTAACTTGACTGTTCAATTATAAGTATGTCAAGTGTACTAAGCACCAATTACTTTCACTTTCAGCAAAACATTCTTGCATACACATACACACGCTCATAGCTGTATTGCCGCCAAATCCCCACCTACCTGGCGAATCCCATTATGCTGACGCAATTCTCCGGCGTCAACATTGCGGCTAGATGCTGCTTACACAGCGTCACCAATCCAATCATACCCACATAATCGGCCGAGATGAGCAACTCATGCACGTTCTCCGCATTGATGGTGCACTTGCGCAGGTATGCATACTGTATTAGCTGCTCCATAATGGCACCGCTCATGCCCGGTATGTGCACTGAACGATTCTCGTCACTCTTCGATGGCGATATGGTGGAATTGAAGCCAGTAAACTGTGCCCTTGGAAATGGCGAAAAGAAATTTAAATGCTTAATTAGAACTGAAAAATTATAGCAAATAATTGTGGCAATAGTTATAGCGAGGATTTGGAGGACAGAGTTCTCATACGTTCTACCATAGCTTCCAACCAGTTCTGAAGGTCTAGTAAAATGAAATCCACTATTTTTCCAATAGATTAAGTATTCTGAATTTCGGGTTGTATGAGTGCGTTCGAGGTACACTACATAGCGTTAGAAAGGTAAGATTTCGTACTAAAAATACCGCTCACACAGTTTTGTGATCGCTTGACTCAGTATTGTTAAAACACGGTTGAAAAAGAGACGCCAGCAAATAGCAAATACGTAAATTTTATAGTTTTCTTCGATAAAGACAAATCTGTCGGGTAAAATAAAAATTGAGTTTATGGTTCTGATACTGTAACAGCCAATAGTAAGCAATTTAGAGTTCATCAATTCCGTTCTAGTAATTTTGCCACAGTCTGAGGGAAAAGTTTTCGAAAATATCTATCATAGAAATGTCAATCCTAGAGCCCGTCCATCTCCCTAACATCTCTGTCGATTGCTCAAGGTTTAACATTGCACAACAAACGTTTTGGAACCATTTATGTAAAGCTGTATACAAAAAGAAGCTCGATGTGTGGGTGTCACACGTGTTTGCCCAAAAAATCCTCATTTCCATCGGAGAATCCAAAGCGAATGGTCACTGTTGATGAAAAGTGGTTCACTTACGACAATGTCAAGTGAAATCGGTCGTGATTGAATGGCTGCGATTCGGTTCAAACCATGGCTAAACCAGAATTGACAATCAGAACGGTTTTGCTAAGTGTTTTATGTTATTATCAGAGAATAATCTACTTTAAACAGCTGCCCTATAGCCAAACTCTTAATTCTGAGCAATTCTCTCAGCAATCGTCCACTAGCGGTAAGCTTTGACAAAAGGAGAGGAATTTTATTCCATCAGGACAACGGCAGGCCGCACACTTCGATAGTGACTCGTCTGAAGCTGAATTGTAAGCCACTTATGTATCTGTCTTATAGTTTAGATGTGGCACAAGATTCTTACTATCTCTTGCTGTCTAAGGCAAGAATTTTCGCTGGTAGAAAATCCGTCTCAAGAGATGCTTGATCTGCGAAAGATTTACGGTTCTTTAAGCATTGGCAACGGCGAATGCTGCAGTCGATGGAACGATGAGTTGGACGAGATATGCGAGGACATTCAGCAATTTAAGAGACAGCTGCTAGGTCATGTCATCCGAATGGATGAGAACACTCCAGCTCTGAAGCTCGATGCAGTACCCGCAGGGGGAAGCAGAGGAAGAAGTCCGTTCGAAGAACCAGTTGGAGAAGGAATTGGCTACATTTGGAATCTTCAATTGGCGCCAAACAGTGGAAAGGAATAACGATTGGCGTGCTGTTGTAAACTCGATTATAACTGCATAAGCCGTGTCTATCCCAATAAAAAAGAATATTACTTTAAAGTTTGTAGTTTAATTTGCACAAGTTTATATCTTGAGGTGAGTCCTTTTATGATTAGTATTTGGGTATATCGCCGGATGTTAGACTAACGAACCAGAGGACAGAGACCACGAGCATGTCTTCGAAGGTATTCTGAAACGCAAAAGACCATATCACAAACATTTTAAAGGAGCAAATGATTTCTAAAGACCACATCGTTTGCTTGAAATATTCAACATATTTGAAAGCTCTTGGGAACGAACTAATTTTATATGCCAACGGCGCTCTTCGGTTCAAACCTCTCTATTTTTATATTTTTGGCGATACGAGTTGATCTAACAAAGTTATACACATTTCTGCGTCTGATTTATTTGCACACACCAAAAATATTGATAGATCGGCATAAAAACCTCGTTACCAATACTTGAAACTCACCTAAAATACGAACTGCATGCGCTCATAATGGCGCGATGTACATTGAAGGATGCATCGGACACCGAAACCACGGCATCACATAATAAATTGTTGCGTCGCAGCTCGTTTAATGTGTTGAGCGCATGATCGCTCATGGTGGCGTTGAGGGAACGCTTCGGTGCGCTCAACGTCAACGGATCGTCAACATCGTCATCGTCCATCTCGTGATCGATTTCGGGCATTACAACACCCTCGTCGTGTATATGTTGATTATTATTGTTGTTGTTGTTGCCAAAAAAATTATCACGTGCGCGATTTAAAAGATTTGCCATTATATTTACTATATTCCGTTATGAGCGCTAGCTAACGGACGCTTGAAGTGTGAGAGCAACTAACACCGGGCAAAGAAATACCGATTCGTACCGCCGCAAGTGACTTGGAAAGTAAACGCAATGTGACCCGATTAGTGATACGCGCATGTGCAGCGAACGTGGACCTCAGCGAACTTCAGTGTCGTTTACTGGTACGCAATGCAATTATGAATACGTAGCGCGGAACTGGGCAATGAAAGGAAACGCGCAAAGCTTCGTTCGTGTACCGTTTAGTTAACTGTTTTTTCGGATGACAGCGGCGGTTGTTCGTCTATTTAAATTTGTTGCGATAGCACCGGTATGTTGTGGGGTTGTTGCGTTGCATGCAGTGCAGCGCGTTGCAATGATTTTTTTGAGCTTGAAATTTTGAAAAATATTCGCAATGACTTTTAAATAATATTAAGACTTTCGTTTTTTTTACAAATTGTTTAGAAACTTCTATTTTGTCACTTTCTTTTATGTTTTTGTTTAACTTTTTTTCGCTCGTTCTCTACTTTGGTGGAATTAGGCCGATGGATTTGTTTATTTAAATGGTTTGGTGGAGTTCTCAAGTCGATTGCAGTTGAAATTTTAAAAAAGTTTAACTTCCGTTCAAGTTAAACGGATGCGTTAGGGACTAAATTAGGCGATGTATTGAAAAAAATTAATAAATAATTCTCCGAAAGAAAGGAAAATATTGACGACAAAAACTAATCAAGTATATCTATACTAAATTGAAACAAAAAACTGAAAAGACTCGATGTCACAAGACAGGCATGTATGTTTTATAGGTTAAGCAAAGTGAAATAGAATTCTGAAAATTATGATATTAGTTTAAGATTGGCACGACAATGTGAAACTTGCTTTTTAAGAATAAATTTTAAGCTATAGTCAACAACTCTTATTTTGCAGGAATTTTTAAATTTAATATTTATTTGTCAATAATTACAACACTCTGTACTTAAAGTGGTCTCTAATTACAATGTCTCGTTGGAAGTGATCTATATTGTGACTTGTCTACTTCAAAGTAACCCCCACCAAATGTTATACATTCATGACAACGATTTTTACAGTCCTGGAAACACTTTTTGGGGTGGCTTTTAGCTCCTTCAGCGAATTTTGTTTTATCTCTTCGACCGACTGAAAACGGGCTCCACGAAACCGCAATTTCAGTTTGGCGAACAAGAAAAAATCACAAGGAGCTGATGAATGCGAGGATTGATCAATGGTATTCACAGTTTTTTTTTCTTTAGATTCGGTCACAAAATTAGCTCGACTCGATAGTGCAGGATCACCTTGATTTTTGAGCGGCTTTGCCGTAGTTTCGTCGTTATTCTCCCCCATTCGGATCATTGTTGACTTGTTTACAAGAGATCTATGTCCCATCGGCAGTTATAATACTCTTCATGAATATGGAATGGGAATCCGCGCAATGAAGCATGTCCAAAGAGAGTTGTTTACGGTACGCTTTTTGAAAAAAAAAAACAGCTTTATCGGGACGAGTCGAGCAAGAACGCGTTTCATAGCCAAAATATCCACCAAAATCGCGAGAGGCTTCGACCTCTCTTGTCAGCTCTCTAGCATTTGCCTGACGATTTTCCCATACCATATCCTTTACCTACTTAATACTTTCATCATGAAGAGGTTGAAAGTCGCCCAGAACGAGGCATCTCTTCAACGATCTCTCGACCGTCTTTGAAGACCTTGTACCACCGTAAGACTTTTCCTAAATTCACAACGATTCCGCACATGAAATTTTATATAAATTCTCTGCTATTGAGGTCTACCGACTCCAACAACTGCTGTAAACAAACTGGTTAACAGATCGCGCTTTTATTTGGCATAGTAATTAATGACAGTCCTAACAACTTATCAAATAAATATTTTTGAAATTTTCCCGGGAAATTTGTATACAATTTCCACGTGCTTTTTTGTCACAAGCTTTAAACACCCCATAAGTGAAAGGATTTATATTTAAACTGTTTGGAATCTGATATTATTGCGGATGAAAGTACGGTTTCAAATAATTCCGAATAATAGAGGTTATGAGAAGACCTCAAATTTAGCACTTTATTGCCACTATTACTTTATTTGATAAGTAAATATTGAACTCGGTCCATTACACATTCATGACTCCTCATCATTGCGATCATGCAGGTTATGTGGAAAAAAAACATTTCCTAAATATTTTTTGTGTTATGTCTTGCTGTTAAAATCTTCTTTAAGCTTACATTTGTTCCTAAAAGTATGGATGTTATGAGAAGTTTTATATTTAGAGCTTTACGGCTTGATTTCTTAGGACCTTTATATTCTCGCAACGTGTTGCTAGAGACGATACTAGTTTTGTTCACTTAATGGTTGTTTTTAGAATAAGAAACTAATCGAGATAGAACACCAGGATAAATGGTGAACGACGACGATGGAGCATACCGGTCGAACTATTCAAATACGGCGGCGAAGAACTGATAAGGAACATGCATCAGTTTCTTTGTAGAATATAGTTGGACGAAAGCATGCCCAATGATTGGAATTTAAGTGTGCTCTGCCAAATCCACAAAAGAGAGACCCTACAATCTAGCAGAACTACCGTGGGATAAGCTTCTTCAACATCGCATATAAGGTTCTATCGAGCGCACTGTATGAAAGTTTGAAGCCTACCCTCAACAAACTGATTGGACCTTATCCGTGTGGCAAATCAACAACTGACCAGATATTCAATATGCATCAAACTTTGGAAAACACACGTAAAAGAGGATGGACACACCCCACCTCTTCATCGATGATTTCAAAGCTGCTTTTGACAGTACGAAAAGTAGTTGCTTTAATACCGCTGTGTCTGATTTTGGTATCCCTGCAAAACTAGAAAATCTGTGTAAACTGTATACGTAAAGCTCCGTCAGGATAGCGAAGGACCTCTCCGAGCTATACCAAAACGAGATTTCAGACAGAGCGACTAACTGTCGTACGATTTCTCAATCTGTTGCTGGCGAAAATAATTCGAGCTGCAGAGCTGAATTGAGAAAGTACAATCTTCTACAAAAGTGTACAACTGCTGGCGTGACATGGCGTGACATCCATACAATTGGCCATAACAGCCGCGCCGTTAGTTCTCCTTCATCCAAACTGGATAAGGAAGCGAATCAAATGGGTCTGGTAATGAAAAAGGGCAAGACGAAATATTTGCTGTCATCAAACAAACAGTCGTCGCTCTCACGACTTGGCTCTTACTGTTGACAGTCATAACTTTCAAGTCATAGATAATTTCATCTATCTTGGAACCAGCAATAACACCAACAACAACGTCAGTCTCGAAATCCAACACAGAATAACTCTTGGATGCAGAGGCATGGACGATTACAACAGCTGATGCGTCGGCGTTACGAGATTTCGAGAAAAGGTTCTGCTTTTGGGAATTAGCAACGGCGAATACCGCAGTCGATGAAACAATGAGCTGTACGAGATTTACGACGACACTGACGTATACCAGCGAATTAAGAGCCGCGGTCCGAATGGTCGAAAACACTCCAGCTCTGAAAGTATTCGACGCAGCACCCGCCGGGGAAGCAGAGAAAGACCACCACTCCGTTGGAGAGATCGGATGCAAAAGGACCTGGCGACTCTGCGAAAAGAAGAAATGCCCAGCGCACTGTTGTTAACTCGGCTATAACCGCGTAAGCGGTGTCTACGGCATTAGAGAATAATAATGTTTTTGCTACAACAACAACGACTTAACGAACATGAAATGTTAATATTTCAAAATATATTTTCAACGGCATTGCCATTTATATAAAACATAATGAATTTACCGTTAAACAAAATTAATTATATTATCTGTAACTAAATAGTATTTAATATATGCAAACTATGTATTTTATATTCGTATAATTACATAAGCTTGTACTTAATCACTTTGAGGTTTTGCGCAAGCTCCACTTCAGAGTCCTTTCGCCGTAGTTCCACCAATAGCACATTACATTGGTCAAATAAAAGCGACTAACATTGATGGACGCATTCGCAGTATTCATTCAACAATCGCAGCGCACAGTTTCGAAATATACTCCGCGCGGATACAGCTAACGGTTAACGGTAGTATTTTCGTTTTATTTTCACTATGTTCCTGTGGCGTTTGGGATTATTATTTTTTCTCAGCATAATTGTTGTCTCCACAAATCAGTCATGGCTGAAACCGGGCTGCCACAAAGTGGGTAATACGCGCATCATATCCATACCGGAGTGTGTGGAGTTTCGCATTACCACCAATGCTTGTCGTGGTTTCTGCGAGTCGTACGCCGTACCGTCCATACCGTTTGGTCAGGCTATACCGGGCATATTTAAGCCGGTCAAACCGGTCGTTTCGGTGGGTCAGTGCTGTAACATAATGGCGGCGGAGGAAGTGAGTGCAAAAATATTGGGCGATGCGCAGGTTGGGGTGTCATATAATTCATTTTTCACAATTTTAGGTGCAAAAGCGCGTACTATGCATGGGCGGCATGCGTAATATAACCTTCAAATCGGCAGTATCCTGTTCCTGTTATCATTGTAAGAAGAATTAGTGTGATTTTGAGGAGTGTTGGCGTAATTTGCGTGGAATTTGTATGGGCTACGAAACAACTGAGCTGCACGAGTTTGTTATGTGATCTTTTACGAGTATATGTATGAAAACAGTTTTTAATATGCTCTGAGCCGTGCATAGTTAATTATTCAATATACATACATATATACCAACAATTTTTTTTATATTTTATCTGAATTATTGTTGCATCCGAAATAAAAAATAAAGTAAAAAAAAATATGTGTTGCTTTGCGCGTCTGGTTAAACGCCTTGAACTATGCCACACAAATTTTACTTTTC
The DNA here is from genome assembly GCF_001853355.1 of Bactrocera latifrons. Taxonomy (NCBI): domain Eukaryota; kingdom Metazoa; phylum Arthropoda; class Insecta; order Diptera; family Tephritidae; genus Bactrocera; species Bactrocera latifrons. The sequence goes on along the minus strand of NW_017537512.1, from coordinate 262,741 downwards.
TCTCTTCTGTTATTGTAGTGGCAGAGTTTTACCGAGTTGACAGTCCGGATAAAAATCCGAGTCCGTTCCGGTTACGTAGACCCGAATGTCGTGGGAATGGCGGTCTCGTTTTTCTCTCTCGTGTCGTAAGACTGTGATCGTTTGGTCGTAAAATGCGCCGACGAAAACTATCGTCCTAAGAAAAAAGTATTCGACAAATGAAGAAATAACAGCATCAGAGGCAAACCAAAACTTATATGGATTATTAGTGTAGATCAGGCTGCTGTTACACTGGAATTACGATGCTGGCGAACTCAAGCAAGGGCCGGAAATAACTAGAGAATTAAATTGCACAAAGCGAAGCGGGTTATGGAGCTGGTGATGATTATGATGTATTTTTCATTTCAGTCTTATTTTTTCCAATTTCAAGTCAGTTAAACAAAGACGGGTACAAGATATTTGACACACTCCACCAAGTTTGGAAGTAGGTTTTCGTTTTGGGCACAAGCCGTAAGGACTGTCAACTGTCAACAAAGTTTATAACATAAACAGGGAAACGTCGGTTACCCCATTTTTATATACATACATATTCCCAAGCAAATGAACTTGGCTCCCACGCCTTTCATGACTGTTATAACTTCGATGTCGTAGATAATTTCGTCTATCTTGGAACCAGCTTCGAAATGCAACCCAGAATATCTCTTGCCGACAGGTGCTACTTCAAACTAAGTAGGCAATTGGGAAGTAAAGTACTCTCTCGACGAACAAAAGCCAAACTATAAGTCACTCATTATTCCCGTCCTGATGACGATGACAATATCTAACGAGTCGACGTTACGAGTTTTCGAAAGAAAGATTCTGTGAAAGATTTATGGTCCTCTATGCATTGGCGCGGTTGATGGAACGATTTTGAGGACAGCGGAAAACACTCCAGCTCTGAGAGTATTCGACGCAGCAACCACCGGCGCAGAAGAAGAGAAAGACTTACACTTCGTTGGAAAGACTAGGTGGAAAAGGACCTGGCTACACTTGGAATCTCCAATTAATATCGCAAATAATCGCGTAAGCTTTGTCTACGCCAATGAAGAATATATATTCCCATAGTGCCTGAACTTCGTTTCACTCCACGAATTACCGCTTTTGTTGCGCTTGTGCTTCGACTTCCTGCCTCGACGTATTGGCTAGTCTCCCGTGACTTCGACTTCCTTCGACTTCCACGTTGTCTTCGCAAAGTATGGCCGCTTCATTTCCATTTATATTTCCGAATTTCGATATAAAACAGTAGCTGTTTAGTTGTGGAACAAAGCTTAGCACTGCTAATAACACTTGATTAGAATATCCGCATAATCTCTCGAAGGCAGAAGTTTGCAGCGTTCGCTGAAATTTCAAAAATTGCAATCAACTACCATGTAACCCCTATAAGCGGGATATATAAATGGACGTCCCATCTGCCTTGAGAACGTAGCTGTCATGGCTGCTGAAGATCATCTACGCTCTTTACACTTAGTTCCCGCTTAGAAAATAGTGTTTTGTTCTTATACAAGTTCAGATGGCCATTGATGACTTAAAATTTCATAATAGTAAGTAAAGGATTATTCATTTTGAGGTTTTCTACATTTTTAAAGAAAAAACATAGAAACTTAAAATTTAATAGGTAACGTTTATTATGATTCGTCTAAGATCGAACCGCTTGATGTTTTGCTCCAAGGCTTGAATCGAAGCGGGATTGTCCACATAGAATTTAGACTTTACATATTCCCACAGGAAAAGTTCGCCAAGAACACGAGCTTCAATTTCAGGCGTCGTCAGGTTATCATGGCGCGGTAACGGTCGCCATTGACGGTTACGTTCTCTCCGACATCATTTTTGAAACAATATGGACTGATGATTTCACCGGCCCACAAACTACACCAAACCATTGTTTTTTCTGATGAAATGGCAGCTTATGAGTCTCTTCAGGTTGCTCTACGTCCCAAATGCCTCCATTTTGATTGTTTATATATCAATTGAGCTAGAACTGGGCCCCAACATGAAAAAAAGGCTGTTGGAAAAAGTACCTCTACTTGGATCACCCGTTATTTGGCATATTTTGTACTATTGAAGTCATAACACAAAATGAAGAAATATACCGCTTTTTATACCGACGCATCGACTTTCTTCTTTGATTTAAGACCATTTAAGACTAACCAGACACTCAATTTCAATTAAAAATCAAATTATTTCGTATTTAAAAAAGTTTCATCGTGATTAATTTTATTGAAATAAAAAAAAGTAATAATTACTTCGCAAACTTGTAGGCACTTAATTTCTCTTCAACAAAATAACTGAGAGCTTGAGGCAAACTCTCAACTTAAAATTGCTGCTATCAACACTTATAATTTTGCAGCTGGTGCTGAACCAGCACTTGTCAATATACCTTGCATTTCAAGTAAAACTTCGCGCAACACGCAAGTAAACGTATCCACATCGGTTATATGGTTATTACGCCAACAACTGCATGCCAAAATCATATCATTCTCACGTGGATTGTAGCAGCAAGCATAACCATCGTCCACAGCTGGACCATAAGACATGAAAGCCAAATTAGGTGTGGCCACTTGTGAGGTCGACACGCGAAAGATTAAACTCTTCACATAACCGGGGGATTTGAAGAATTCCGGTATTGGTTTCTTATTCTCAATAGCCATCAGTTTCAAGCCTAACAAATGACGATCCACACCCTTACCCTGTAACGCATTAGTGGTGTAAGCGCGATGACCGTTTATAGCGGCACGCAATAGCTCGACACGTTTCTTATTATCGACGCATTCGTCCAGCATGGCTTTAGCAAAGGCTACGGATTCATTAGAGCACGAGCGTATGGTCTCGGTGCGTCCATTGATGTAAATACGCAAATGTGCGGACTCATATTGCGCAGCTGGCACTTTATGTAGCCTGTAAGAAGTGTTAAGCGTAAGTGCATGCATGTAAAATTATTTTTGAAAATTACGAGCTAAAATATATTTACTTGTAGTAGGCATATTGCAAAGCGATTTGTATGTAACTGTCCGGACTGAGTTTTTGCTGTTTAAGGAAACCTTTGCCATAATCTTGGAAATGTAAAACATTCACATGTAAATTTTCAGCCAACTCATTTACGTTTTTCCGTGCTTTTTCAATATAACGGTTTAAGGTGTTGTTGCTTTTTAACGGAAGCTTAGCGGCACATGGATAGTTGTCACGAGCACTGCCGTCATAGTGTTTGTCGTTGAATCTAGGGAAGAAAGATTTTTTTTATATTATTTATTATTATTATTTACTGAAATATATTGTTATGAATTAAATAGAAGCACTGTATTAATAATATACACTAATGAATTTTTTATAAAAAAAAGAGATATATATGCATATTTAAAAATATTACAGCTATGTAAATCTAGTACCTATTAAAATGCATATGCCTTTGTAAATATGGTGATTATGGACTTTGTCCGTTTGAGGTTATGGTTTTTGTTTAATTTTTAAATACAAACAAAAAACAAGAAAAAAAACATTAACTACGGTTGACCAAAGCTAAGTACCCTTCAAAAGCGTATTTCTTACAAAATAAAATCGTATAAAGATCTTTATCTTGATTTTGATTGGTGAGTTTGTATTACAGCTATATGTTATAGTAGTCTGATGTGAATCATTTTTTCGGAGATTACTTAAATAATGATTCATGACAAATTTCATGACGATATTTCGTCAAACAAAATGATTTTCTATAAAAGAACTGAATTTTGATCGATCACTTTGTATGGCAGATATACGTTATATTGCTGCGATCTGAACAACTTCTTTGGAGATTGTGCCATTGTCTTAGAAAATAATCTGTGCCGAGTTTCGTAGTGATATCTCATAAAATATTTTTTTTTTTCATTCAAGAACAAAATATTGATTGTTCAGTTTGTATGGCAGCTATATGATATAGTGTTCCGAAATCGGCGTTTCCGACCAAAGAGCAGCTCTTTGGGGGGAAAAGGACCTGTGCAAAATTTTAGAACAATATCTTAAAATTGAGGGACTAGTCGCGTATATACAGAGACGGGTATACAGACTTGGCTAAATAGACCCAGCTCGTCACGCTGGTATTTTATACGGACTCCGACTCTTCCTTTTGGGTATTGCATACTTTGTGGCAAACTAAATATCTCTGTCTCGGTACAATAAATATGCTTGTGAATCCACGTAATTTGCACGATTGAAGTTATGGATTTTCTTTGCTTGTAAAATATAAAAACAATTAAATATACACATACAAGTTCTTTGACACGTAATCGGTGATATTGGCAATTGGTTGCCCCTCAGCCGGTGAATGCTCATAACAGAAACCGCTCATACCATTGCGATTTAGTATTAACTGGAAACAAATATATCAATAATTATCTTCCAAACTACAAATATTATACAAATCAACGCACTTGTATAGTTTTATCCATCCAACGATTGGCGCTATTAACATGAGATCCACCGCCATGTATCAACTGAGCACTCAGCTCATTGAAAAACTGATCATCTTTAACCTCAACACACTCGTCCAGCGATACCGTAAATAAGGCACTTTGTATGGTTTTTACACGTTCCTTATTACCATCGATTTTAATCAGCTCTTCATAGGCTTGCGCCCAATTATCACGATTATCGGTTGTTAATATACCGAATTCGATGCCCTTTTTCTTTTCTGTCGCAATTATTTTTTTAATTTGCGCTAACAGCACATCCGGATGGAGTATCACGCCTTTATAGTTGTAGATGGGCAAACTGTAAAACTGCATTGTATTTTTTTAATTAAAATACTTGCAAAGTTCATATTTTGTAAACTTACGTGATTTTTGTAAATCACAACCACATGTGTTGACTTTGGATTGTACTCTAATGTGTCCTCGCCCTTTTGTGGTATACGACATGTGCCGTAAACTTTGCTAAATTGCGAATTGTCCAGCTCATATTTTCCCATTTTAACAATTGGTACTTCACCAGCATCGATAATTTGCTTGTAGCGTGCCAAACTGTATATCACTTTGGCGGCATAATTTAAATATTCTTCTTCATTTTCAAACCTTTGTTGTGGAAAACTCATGCCCGGACTCACGTAAACGGTGACTGGGTCACGATATTGCAGATAAGCTGTTTGCAGCCAACGACGAGCTAACCAATTTTGTTCACATTTGGCGGCTTTTTCCAAAAGCGTTTGCAATTCAGCACCCTCACCAGTTTCGAACTTTTTCACCGCTTCTTTTGTTTCGATCAACTCACATGCACTTAAAAGCGGTTCCACAGTTTTCATAAATTTATCTAAAGTATCCTTAAGCGGAAACGCTGGATAACGTAATAAATTTTGTTTCTGTGGACCCTCAGATACTGAATAAAAACGCTTATCAAGGACATCTTGCTGTGTGGCAACGCTGACGCTGGGTAAGCTTGCCTTCAACGACGTGTGCAATGCGTTTTTAGTCTGCATTATAAGAAGGAAAGAATTGTTGAAAACTCAAATCAATGTTATTCACTTGAATGCATTTACTTACCAGATTGAAGACGGCGCGACGTGTTAAAAACTGCATTGTGCTACTTTGATCAGCGTTAGTGTCTTGCCCAAAGTCCGTATAGCTACTCACGCTACAAATAATGAATTCGAATTGCACAATATTAAAAATAAATAAATACAAATTTGACGGTACAATAAGCAAAGAAATTTAAACCAATGTCTATGTAGATTTTGTATGCAAAAGAAATACTCAAATATGTATTTACCTTTGCCCTTTGTGCATAATCACAGGTGTGCTATAAGATTTTAGTGTTTAGATTACCGGAACACTAAAAGGGCTTATACAACTTTAAATTTTAGTTCACTTATGAAAAGTTTGCTACTTTAACAAAACCACCGAACCACGTAGTCAAAATTTCTAAACTAGTTTACGGTCGCAACTGAAACTGTTTTAAGTTGCTGTGCCAGTAACAAATACTTGTTGCCACTCTTAGTATAGGAAATCAAGCTCGTTCGCACATTTTTTTCATTTTACCTCTATTATTCAGACTCTCGAAAGTGGTAAAAACTGTTTTGCACTTTTGTTATCAATGGCACACATGAGAAAGGTGTCTCCAACAAGTGAGTAGAAAACGCAAGTGTACTTTTACCTCCGCAAAATAAAAACATTTTGCTGTTGTTTGTTTATTTTTTTTTTTTTTGTCACTGATCGGCATCCCGTCGCTTTTGTTACGCTCTCTTAGCTAATTATTACAAAATAAATATTTATCAATCAGCTGTTTGAATAATACCTTTATTTGTTTATGCACTCCGCGTATATTACTGTGGCAATCCAACCATTTGCTAAATCCCTCTTGTAACGTGTTTCGCCAATTTTTACAATTTTTAACGTTTGTCTCGAATTAAGACAATTTAAAATTTAATTTTGTAATTTTTTTGCCTTATAATTTTTTTTTCAAAATTAGACACTTGTTGCAGAGAATATGTTGATATATTGGCGCGACATCTAGTGTTATTTTCATTAATTGCTGCCAAAATGAAGTCTGCTGGTGTATGACTTGGCTAATAATAATGTTTGGCTATTTGGTATGAAATATTGTGGGATTTTGAAAATATTTTAAATTTTAAGTTACACTAATATAATACATATACTATATACACATTGTGCCTAGAATACAAAATATTTATAGCGTATTAAAACAAATCTTTACAATATCGTTATGAACCCCTTCCAATTTTGATCATTATTATAATACAGTTATTTACAGTAATTGTTATCGACTACCGTTTCTGCAAACAGTTGAGTAGTGACAGTTAACAATCAGATGAACATGTAGTTATTTTAGTGTAAGAACGTCATTTCCTTTACGTTTATGTTTTAGATACATTAAACGATATTACATTAACGAGAGCATAATGTTTTAGCATCCGGTTGAAACTACGTATCTTTTAATACATCAAAGACTGTTTATTTAGGCAGACAATCGAAAAAAACTCAAGTAAGTCGGTTTTCTTTAGCTGCAACAAGAGCGCAGAAGATTTAGTTGGCGCCATTTTCAGCATTGCAAATAAGAAGTCGAGTTTCTTTTTCCTTATTTGGTGTGTGTGATAATTAAATATCAGTGTTGGTATATTAAGTTCGCCGCATAGTTTGTAACACAAAAAAATAATCATCGGAGACCCTGTTAAATATAAAACAACTGACCGTTCGAAACCAGTGGTTTTAAGGTTTTTTTTTTAAATATTTGTGAACGGTGTTATAGCTTTGGCGTAATTGAAGTTAACGTTTTCAATTGTTTATGCTTAGGCTTGGAGATATCCAAATATCATTTCAAGTATCAGCTGACCACAATGAGCATAATGATTAATGCATTCTTTCCACTTTAAAGTATCTACTGCCTTCATAAAATAACAGATTTTTTCTACATTGTTAAGAAATCAAAAAACACAGATTTTCATTTCAAAACATTTATTTAATAATTTTTATTTACATTTACCAACCATAATTCTAATATATATATATACATATATAATCTCTATTCGTACCCGCAATTACAATTATTTTGTATTTTATAAAATGCCTAGAGGGTTGCGTAAAAACTAAAATGCTTTACAAAAAAGCATTTGGGTATAAAAATTACACTTGTTTAATATGTTTTCGATAATATAATAAAAAGTTCTTTATAAATCACAATTTTTGTAACCCAAATAAAACCACTACCTTAAAAATTGAAAACACTCACAACACAGTGCTTAAAAATTTCTTTTTAAATAAGAAACAATCTTTTAAATAATAAAAACTATTTTTAAATAAGATTTTTTGTGTGTTTCAAACAAGAAAATGCGTATCTGTATAAATTCGAACGTGTAAAATGAAATAGAAAAAAGAAAGGCAATTGTTACTAATATTACATTCTACATTCTACTACAAATCACAGCGCGAATTGTTGTTTAAAAAATGTCTTCTACATTTTTTTTTATTATTGTATAGTTTTTTTCTCATATAAAAAAGCACAAACTTACATATCGATTTAGAATGAAATTGAACTTCAAGTTTATTTGCATTTCGTGAATTTTCAACGCAATATATGGGTAATATATACATATGTATGTACTTATGTCAATAATTATATACTGCTAACTTCTTAAGCCTATCGCGTAGTTTTTAAGATTTATACTTTGTACAAACAATAGTTGGATTTTAAATTCAAAGAGGGCGTGTGTAATGAGTAAAAAAGAAATATATACAAATATGAATAATTGTTTATAATATACTTATTTATATGGTTTTGGTTGATGTGCACCTCATAGAGGTGGTATTACTTAAATATATATTTTTTAATTTTTATTTTTCAGTATGCACAAATGCATTGAATGCCTTTAGCTGTTTAAGTAATGCATGCAATATTAAAAACATACAATTCTATGCATATATGTACGCATACATACATATACTACATAGACGAAATTAGTTGTATGCATGCATGTGTAATTATCACAGCTGATAACCGGTTTAAAGTCGGCAATTTCGACGCAACTGATAATTCTGTAAAAGCATTACATTGGTACATTTAAAATTGAAAAAATTTAAATATCGTTTTTTTTTTTTTCATAAATACAAAAATACTAACTAAGATTATGAGGCGTTTTGGAAAAAAGCAATACTTTAGCATATAAAGAAAGAGCCTTAATGCGCCTAAAAAGACTAATAAGCTACTATTTACATATACAGTTATGTAGTAATGATAATATCCAAGGTACACTAAAAAATAATGAACATAACCGTTAAACCCGATGTGCGATGTTTTTTGGAATTATTTAGTTTCACGCATTGAAATTATTCAAACTGTGTGTTTATATAGTTAAACTGTATATTTATGTGTCGTTTTGGCATTATGACTGCCTGCTATTGTATTTATATTGTTGTTCGTTGTTGTTGGCTCTGCTATTGTTAGTTGTCGTCTGCTGAGCTGCTTGATTAGCATTTATGCTAAGAGCAGTGTTCGCTTGTGTTTGATTACTTTCAATAATATCGACATTAATTGAAGTCTGCAAAGAAGATAAATACAAAAATAAATATAATTAGTTTATTGTTTTTATTTTAATAATGATTTATGAAAAATATGCTGTTTTGAGGAATGGTGACTGTGTGCTTTTATGTTTTTAAGGTAGTGACGCGCTGTTAAACATAAGAAACTAATTATAAATACATAGATATGTGTATATTAGGGTGTGCGTTATTTAAAATTTGTTTGTTTGCACTATAAATTCATTTTTTTTGTACTATAAAAGAGAATTCAATGTAAACAAGCGCTGACATTTTTTAATATTTTGCATTAAAGCTAAAATTTTGAAAAGCAGACAAAACTTTTTGCCTTGCAAAAGTTGCATTTCTGATATCTGATGATATTTTTCATAAAACCACTCCCTTTAAACTGAATATTTTTGAAAAGACGTTTCAGAGTGCTTGGTGTTTTCAAAGTCGGTAACCAACATTACTCAAAAACGATTGGTCTCAAATTACTTCTTAAATATATTTTTTTAGTAAATAATATAATTTTTTTTAATCAATAAATATTTTCTTTTATAAACATTTGCGACATTTTGTCAAACAATTTTATTTTGCTTATTCTTACAATTAATCACAAGATTTAACATTACTTTAACGAAATCTGTTTTTTTTTTTAATTTCAGAGGATTCAGTTCAGGGATAAAGATAGTGGTCACCGTACGTCTTTTTTGAGAGGAGCTCCCAAAGGCTGTAGTTGCTTTCCAAATAAATATTTTTACTAATACTAAAGCTTAAAATACAGTTAAAAGATACGATCTTTGGAGCAACAAATGTAAAAGTTTTTTCAGAACAAATATATAGTTATAGCCTCTTAAAGTTTTGCATCAACTGCACTGAGGCTCAGTAATTCAGCAAAGGCGCATTCATGGACTACCATGGCGTATGAGCAACATAGCATTCATTAGGCATTTGGATGAATAATCAGTACATTTGATGTATGCACATCTTTAACTGCGTATAACTTTTAAGGTAGTGATTTTATGGAAAAAACTATTAAGACCTTTTTTATAGAGCGGACAATTTTCTATTAAAATATAATATTTTTTTAGTTATAGATTCATTTGTTTCTTGGACCAAAAATTAAAGACAAAATATTATAAAATCGCAAGCTTTATACAAAGAAAAATAAATATAATTTAGTCACGGATTAAATTGAATTGGCTTCTTTACGTGGAATAATATTTTTAGAGAAAATATTTTATAAAAAAAATTAACTTGGGTAATATTGAACACCCTAAAGTGCAAACATGTGTGGTAGAAACTTATATGTGTTTGTATCCAGTTTAAATTCACTTCAGTAACCAGTTAACTTTTCAGTGGAAAAATTGATGGAAACTTTTTAAAAGCTGGCATGTTTGTAATAAATAAAGTGAGAGCGGGAGACTTTATACAAAGCATTCTAAAAGCCTACAACAGGTTCAATAATCTCTAACTGTCTGCAAAATATTGTTAGGCAACTAATACGTTTCTTTTTGCGTCTGCAAAAATGTAGACTGAAATAGGTGGCGTTTGTTTCAAGTATCTAAAAATTTGAAATAATAAGACATAAGTTTCAATTGATATGCAAATCGCTTTCGAAATCTTCCACACAAATAAATTTTGAGCTTTGTACCACATTCAAAGAAATTAATTCAATGTTTATATTTATTTATTTATACATATTTATTTGTCGTTTTACGCAAAAATTAAGTTGTAAACAAAACCAAATAAGCTGTCTTCCATCAATGTATTATTGAGGCAGGTAATGTTGATGTTTATCAACACGAAAAAAGTGCAAAAACACACATTTTGACGGCAAATCTGTAAAAGCGAAGTATTTCGGTATATGTGTGTTATTAAAAAAAAATACACAAAATGTGTTTAAAAATAAGCGCGAAAACATTGTTCTAATTTGTGACAGTTGGCAAAACATCTATACACCCATATAAATACAATTATTTACATATGTAACTCAGTTAAAACAGATTATACTTTTATATTATATATGCCAAATTTCGTGAAAATATCTTGTAATATAAAAAAGTTTTTCCTACAAGGCTTGGATTTTGATCGGTCAGTTTGTATGACAACTATAAGCAATACTGGTTCGATCTAAACAATTTCTTCGTATCATGAAGATATCTTGTCAAATAAATAAGTTTTCCATACAAAAACTTTCTTTGTATCGGTGAATGTGTATGGCAGCTATAAAGCGGTTCGATATCATCGATTCTTTATTGAGAAGAAAAGAACATGTGAAAAATTTCACATCGATATCTCAAAGACTAAATCCCTAAAAATCGGTATTTCGCTTTTTATATGCATTTAAATATGTATATATGTAGGTGTATATATGTATATGCCTGAACAGCCAGACTGCTTGTCGCCAGAGCACATAACTATACATACAGATGTACATAGTTCCGACTAATTTCCGCACGTGGTTTGCCTTGATTAGCTAAACTGAACGATTTGCCATTGACATTGAGCTTAATTGCATACTAACTACACGTTAAAAAATTAGTAATTTTTCAAACAAATCTAAACGTCATATTTCTTATTAAATTGGAAATTATTAGTGTGTCAGGGTAAAGTTAAGGGTTAATAAAAAAAATTAAAATAATTGCTGTAGGAAAGTTAGAAGTTTTCTGTAGTTATTGCTTATGATGTAAATATTGTATGACATTTTTTTACAATCGATAATTTTTTCGTTTATGCAGGGTTGCAAATATACATTAAAAAATAATTTAATTAACATT
>NW_017537512.1:242162-250720 GCF_001853355.1 Bactrocera latifrons | reverse complement strand
AAAAATAAAAAATGTTAATTAAAATTGCGCAATACTATGATTATGATAGAAATGTGAAATTTGATAAATATTATTTTTTATTTTGATTTTTCTTTCTGCAACACTCACCTCATTTGCTGTCGCCTCAGCATACTTCTGTTCATTTCGACTTTGATCCGTTAAACACGAACATGTGGAGGAATTATGACTGCATAATGATGACGATGCTGATGAGTTGCTCTCTACATCATCATCACCACTCTCCGAACCCGATAACGCTGGCTCCAATTCCAAGGCAAACGAACCTTGACGTTGCTGTGCCGATGCCATTTCTTTGTATAACAAATCGACATCCGCTGACATATCCATATCGTTATGACGTGTAATTATATTATCCTCAAGCGTTTGCTGATGCTTTTCATGCTGATGCAGTAGCTTCATTTCGCATGGCTTGTAGACATCATTGCAGTGCACAGTGTTGGTGACGCCGCGCAGTATATTCGCTTTACTGTATTTACCTTCGGAAATATTATTCATTTGTGTCAAATTCGACATGCGTAGCGTGGCGCGTGTAACGGCATACAGCAGCAATGCAATGCCGAGCAAGAGGCTGCCCCAGTAGCCCAATATATCGAGGTAGGGCAGTATGTTGAGGTAGAAATTGAAGCGTGTGTCCAGTGCTTCAGGCAGCTCGGGCATCATCTGTAAGTTTGGTGTGGGAAAACGCATTTTAGTTTGACGTAATAAAACATTATAAATAATGTGTTAAAAAACTTACGATATCGAACCACAGCATTGGCACGGTCAAGTGGCTGAAACGGCTGACCTGTCTGAAGGCGCTCAAATCCTCGAAATGCATGTTGATTTGCACTTTGGCGGAGATGGAGAGTGGTAAGCCGGATTCCTAATGAAACAGAATAAAAATTATTAGTAATTAAAAGTTTTCAACACAATTTTTGCTTAATAACTAATACTAGTTACAAGTTTGTGGGCAGTAAGTAAAGTGGCTGTATTTCATTACATCAATAGGCGTCTCTAATGCACTCGGCGGTTCATAACGACTTTGTAATGCATTGATTTTATATACAATTCTTTTTTATTTGCGCAAAATTTACATATTAATTGTAGGCATATTGTAGGCCAATAATTTTTCAAACAGTTTCAATACCAACAACAATTGTTTATAAACATTTAAATACAATAACAACCAGTTTCTCAAAAAAATTTAATTTATGCTTTACTATTATTGCATTAAATGTTAACTTTCGCGCATCCTTGTTGCGCTGTTTGCATTGCATTCGTTTTTTTTTTTCGGTTTCAAGAGGACGTCCTTAGTAACGCCTGCCAGCAGCACACCAAATTCGCTTTATTGACACAATTTCGATGTGGTGGAACTCAACTTTTTATGACATTGACACAATTTTCAAAAATGCAATGTGCAAATAACTGTGTTTTTTTTAGCGAAAAATGTTAGTTGTTGTAATTAAGTGTTGTGCTATTTATTGGAGCTGCATTTAGCTAACTGCTGTGCTATTTTATATAAATGCATGGCAATGTTTACATACATATATACGTAAATATGTAAGTATATGGGTATTTGTAGTTTAAAATTACATCAATCGAATATGATTGATTTGTTGTTGGCGTTCATTTAGCAATTAAAAGCTTACATCATACACACATTATTATTTAATAGCTCTTATGTATGTACTTATAATTGCTGGTATGATTAAGTTAATAAACTACTAAAGGTATATCAAATGTATAATGCAGGGAGTAATTAAAAATTCTAAACTTTGTAACCAAGACGCGCACGAACTGGTTTAGGCATGAAATATTAATAAAATTTGTAGATTAAATCAATTTTTATTGTTTATAAATTTTTTTAAAATATTTATTGTTTTTAAAAAATATATTTTTTTAAATATATGTATTTCGAAGGTAATATTTCAAATTACGATTCAAGAATTTTTTTTTTGGAAACTTTTTAAAAATATTTGTTATTTTTTTAAATAATTTTTTTTAAATATATTTCGATAGCAATATTTTAAATTACGATTTTAGTAAACATTTATTTTTAATCATTGTAATTAATAAGTTGTTATATATTAAATAACGTTTTATTGAGCTTTAATTTGTATGATTATGTTTTAATTATTATTAAACTTTTTTGTTTAAATATTTGTTATTTAAAAAATAAATTTTTTTTCGGTAGCTATGTTTCAAATTACAATATTAGAATTTTTTTTCAATTATTGTAATTTATAAATTGTTATATATTAAACCAATTTTTATTATTATAACTTTTTTAATTTATTTCCAATTTTATTTGGTAAAATTTTTTGCCTAACCTTAACATAATAATTTTTTTTAAATCATTTGATAGCAATTTTTGTTTTTAGTAAACATTTATTTTAATTATGATATTAATTAATTAGTTATATTCTTATAATTACTAAATTTTTGTATATTAAATTTTATATATTTTTATAAAATTTAAACTTTTTTTAACATTAGTTATTTATTATTATTACTGTTTGGGAACAGCCCCTAATTTTTCTAATATTTACCAAATATTAATGAACTTTATAAAAATTACTGAATTTAATAAAAAATATTATTAAATACTCATTAAATATTCAATATACAACTCTGCAATAATTTGACCATGCATGCACTACGTTGCATGTTTATCGATAATCGATAATATTTGTTACTCCAAATTAATAAGTCGCTTTTGTCACTAACGTCTATTTTTAAATTCAAAATTAATAAAATATACAAATTTATGTTGTTAATAACTGTTTCACTAGAAATAATAAAAAAATAGAGTATTTTCGATAATAAAACTGGCTTTGTGCAAATCTGCGGTTTATTTGTGAATGAAAAATGGCGACTGTGTTTGATTAATTTTTGCTGCTTTAATATTACAGAAGTGTGATTAAAGTTGTATACTTAAATAGAAATAATAAGTGTTAACTACGGATAATTCTATTTCACATATGAAACATGGACAAATAATTTTCCGCAATGAGCGATGGTGGCTAAATATTATAAAATATAAAAATCCAAAACATTTATGTTCATACAAATCTTGCTGAAAAGGTAAAGATGTTTCACTACTCCAGACGTCTGTACTCGATAAAAGAATGTACGCAATGAAAAACTTTAATTAATTACACATTTAATTTAAAAACGTTAAGCTGCTTAAGAATCATAAGCAAATTTTCATTTAACTAGTTTTGTAGGCGACAACAAGTCACAAATTTATAGATTGGAAAAACAAGTTTTCAACCAATTAAATTGTATCTAAATTACGAACGCGGCTCAGAATCTTCTATGTAAATAAATACTACGCACTAATTGCCATGGTCAACAACTAACAACTTTCTTGTTATAAACAAAAAAAAAAAAAAAACTATTTGTTTATGGCGAAAAAAAATATTTCCGACATTTAAAATATCCGATTTCCTGTTGAAGCATTTAAATTAGTTATTGTGTGCACTTATGTAAGTGATTTGCAGTGGTGGCTAATAAAGTTGTAACACCTTAAATAAATAAGCGTGAAACAATGATGTGTATAGTAGTGTGAAACTATTTATATGTAATATGCTCATACGATGCGCGAAAACAAGTCTCGTAATAGCAGATATTACTTCATATGTCCAACGAAAGTGATATTCCGCAGAATTAGAGTACATTATCTTTATGCACACACGACACCGGTACAGCGTAATTTAGCGCAATTAAATTCTCGAACAGTGAGAATAATTAAAATAATTTAAAGATATGTAGCTGCACATTAGCGCCGACCACCATTTATATATTTATTTCAAGTGCTTGTGTTCATCAATATAATTGACACTGTGACAGGTATCTAAACCACACTTTGATTAATGTGTTTGTTATGATTTAACACATTCGCCCTATACGACAAAAACCTTTTTAACAATTAAATTATTTAATGCAATCGATAAATATTTAATTAATTGCTAGATAAACGAGTGCAATTATTTTGTGCATGACGTTGTGCCGGGTGTGGTATTAAGTAATATCTATCGTAAACGTAATAACAAACATATAATTAGAACAACCGAGCATTTTGCTGATAATAATTATAATTTCTAATGCAGAAGTTTTGAATTTTTCCACTTTGAAGACTAAACACTTTTATTTGTCGCATGTGCAATATTTGTGGTTTGCTTTGTTGATATTTCTAGAATGCTGTTGCTATTGTTTACAAAGAGGTTGACACTTGTGTTGAAGGAAAAAATATGTGATAGTTACTTATAAACGTGATAATGTATAATTCCATAATTAACTGGTGAATAAAATGGAAAATTTTTATTTATTAGCTGGTTGAACAGCTTAATAAAGGTTTGAAATTACAAATTATGGGAAAATAACTGTAAAATGACGCGCAATGACAAGGGTTGCATAAAATAATTGAATTAACATTTAAAATTAGAGATTTAACAATTAAATTAGAAATTTCTTATCACGTATTTTTATCTTTGGAAATCTGCTCCTTCTTTACTCAAATAAAATTGCCACAAACTTATATCTACATAAATTCATCAAACTACTTACCGGTTGCACAACGAATGCAGAGGAGTATTTCTGCTCATCTGGTTCCATGCCGGTGATATTATTGAGTAGACCGGGATCGCCATTCATGAAATGTGGATAACTTAGAGAGATGGGGAAACCGTAATAGCAATCGGTCACATCGATTAGACCTTGAGGTTGACATTTTCCTGTTGCAAATAAAAGATAAAAAGTGAATTACAACAATGTGCCAAATATGCTATTGGGTAAAGTGTAAATAAATTAATTATTATAATTAAAAAAAATATATATATATGTATAAAATAAAAGCATAAAGATTTAGACTAAGATAATTTGCTTGCTACCGGCAACGCCCAACTGCACTTGCATACAATGCACGATTATTTAATTAGTAATTCAATTGACAATTCTGCGCTAGTAAATTATTAGTTTTTTTTTGTACTGAAATTTATAATAAATTTTACAACCGTTACTACTTCAACGACCTTCCACTAACTCTAATACATCGTCAGCAAACTCCAACCCCATCAGTTGTCACAGTCAACTTCTTTATTATCATGCATTATTTACGCTTTTTATATGCTATTTAAACTACATGAGCGTTAAAACCGTTATTTACACGCACATCGCGTGTGGTAAATTCAATATGCACATGCTTGCTTGTTGTTGCTTAGCGTGTGTGTGCGCGTAGTAACACAAAAAAAGAAAAAAATTCTAAATTGCTCATATACATAAACAAAACCAAAACAAAAGCGCGCCCTGCTCAACACTTGTTTCAGGCAAACGGAAAATTTCACGTGCTGACTTTTAACGTCACGACTATGTCGCCTGCGCGCACCTGACACAGTTTGTAATTGAACGCGTTAAACATGCTGCCAGTACGCTGGTCACATTGTATAAATATATACGGCATTTGAGCGTTATATTATTGCGTTTTTTGTACTATTATATTTTTACTGATTTATGGTGTACATACAAACACACACGTGTAAATGAATGTGCGTGCATTTAGATTGCTTGTAATTTGGTGCCACGTCATAGTGTCTATTTTTGTTGTGATTTCATTTGCTTTCCGCATGAACTTTGCTAAGATTTTTGCAGCGGTAATTTTCCCAACAATTTCTTATGACGTTTGACACTTGCATGTACGGTTCATAAGCATTGGTGTTACAGTGTGTTTACATGCAACCTTTTTTCAAATGTGTTTTAATACAATTTATTTAGTTAATAACTAGTTAAATATGTTTTTGCGTTTTGGCCGTGTTTTTTTTCCTTAGAATTTCTTAAAGTAATTATTTACTTAGCTGCATTTGCGGTTATGTATAAATTTACTTATTAATAAGTGCATAAATTAAGTTAATAAATTGAAATCAATCATTATTTAAGTTGTGTGAGGCAGTGTAAGAGGTATCTTTAAAAGAATAAAATAAATGGGTTTTCTAAAGTATGAGTAAAATTTTATAGAATTGTGTTAAGTGCCTTTATTTTCGCATATTATGGCTTAAAAAATAATAATTTAATTAATTTTAATGTTAGATAGAATTTTTTTTTATTTTTAATTCCGATCTCTCAATTGAATTTAAAATTTTCAATTTTTAACTTTTTTAAGAATTTTACGATTCAAAATTCATGAAAAATTATTTTTCAACTTTTAAAACCATTAAAAAAATAATAATAATAAACCAAATATTAAAATTAAAAAATTTAAAATTTCTTGTTTCTTGTCACTAAAAAATAATAATAAAAATGTTTTTCGATACAAATATGAATTAAAAAAAAATATCAACACACGAAAAATTATATCACAACCATAAAAAATAATAATAAAACAAATATGAAAATTAAAATTAAGTGTAAAAAAAGTTCTAAGAAGATATTTTTGAAATTGGATGATAATTTTTCCAAATTTAATTTTATTTTTTTAATTTTAATACTAAGTATCATGAATATTTATACAGTATGAATATATGTACATATGCATGCTTGTACAGATATGTGTCATATATGTGGCAATAATATAACTAAACGCATCACACCACTTTATGGGCAATACATTACTAATTACTTTCCACATGCAATTATCATTATTCCCTTAATGATATGGTAACTCCTTGTTATGTTCCCCAGCTGTTAATGCTGACTCATGTTGATTGATAAGTGCCTGCCGCACAACAAATCCATTAGATTCTTAGAATTCAAATAACTAACTTGACATATCTAACGCAATTATTCCAACAATACAAACAAACAAAATAATTTTGCAAAGCTACAAATGGAAATATCAACTTTTATTGCTCGGCATATCTAAATAACAAAGCGGTGTGTATAGCACTTGGAATCCGCTCAATAATTAATTACCCTAATTAAATATGCCGCTATTCAATTTGTTTATGACTGTGCTAACTACTGCACTTTCTTGTCTCTAACGAACTTAGCATTTTTCACATATAAAAATTAAAATTAACAGCAGTCTGCTGATGGTCTCGTTTAAGAGTACTTGCATTAGCTAATGCAGTGAACTATGTCTGTTTGTATGTGTGCATATGTGCGCAACGTTAGAAGCGTTCATAAACTATTTGTAATTATCGCGCCTATATAGTATAATGTATATGCATGTAAATATAATTGGCTGGTGTACAACAAGTTCGCTGCTTAAGTCTTTTAGACATGTGCACACAAACACACACATTAATAACTAATCACCGGCTAGGTTGCGTGATTGATCGATGACACTAATGCCATATTAAGCTTATCTTTTACATATGAGCGCTTAATTGACAACGCATGCGTGCACGCGTTAGCGCACGTGATACACATGCAAGCGATATATATGCCAGCTGATCAAAATTGAACCGGACCAAAGCGATATTTGTATTAAAATGCGTGAAAATGTCGTCAGTCCGTGTGTATTTGCAACTTACCCTTTCTGCAGAAGCACTTGTTCGCCTCATTGTTGGCGCCATTGTCGAATGCATTCTCTTCAAAAACATATTTGTAACCGGTGAGGCTGCCATACGTTTGTGGTTCACCAGTGCGATACTAAAAAAGAAATGTGAAAATAAATTTCCTTCTTTCTAAAAAATATGTATCATTCAGATGCACTTACCAAATTGATGGGCCGGCACATGCTCTTTCTAAAGAATTTGATAGTCTCATTGGGTTGTATGAAACTCTTGAATTTAGTGCCATCCGAGGCGAGCTCAATATTGCTGCAGTGTTCACCATCCCATTGTGGCAAGTTGGTTTTGCCGCGGTACGTGGCATACAGTCCAGATATGGCGGGATTCGTTGCGCCCGTGTAGAAAGTCTCGTAGTCGGTACTAAAGTCGTACATCTGTGGCGAGAGTGTTGTGTAAGGCAATTAGTTGGGGTTATTTTTTATGAGCGTCATTAAATTTGAATACAATAAAATTGTTTACTTCCACATTTTAAGTGTTATCTAAAATATGTATTTACTATAATTATAAATGTTCATTTTTTATTAGCGTTTAGAGTTAGAAAATTTAATTTATTTGACTTTTATGCGATGCAAATTTTTTATAGTTCTACTTTAGTTAATTTAATTGATTCGAACAATTATGTGTTTTATATAATGTAAATATGATAATAACTGTAATTAAGTGACATGTGGAGGTGTATTAATTTACATAAAAGTGGTGAATAACGTATAATATTATATACATATAAGCCATAATTAAAATATTATTTGCTCAAGGCGGTCAAGTGGGGCGTATTTTATAAATTAGGTTAAATTTATAGCTTTAATATTTAAACATTAAAATATATGTGTTTATAAGCACCTTAATGAATTAAATTTTTTTTACTACTGCAAAAGTTGAATTTGGTTTTAAAATTATTATTTTTTTTTTTTTAGATTTTACCCGGTAAAAAAGTTTATTATAATATGCTATAATAATAAAGTATATAGAAACAAATAAAAGCTCTTAACAATTTAATTTTTAGTTTACATTTTCTTATTCAATTATTATTTTTTTTTGTAAAAAATGTAT
>NW_017537512.1:238351-242100 GCF_001853355.1 Bactrocera latifrons | reverse complement strand
AAAATTATATTTTAATGTATTTTTTAATGAAATTATTTAATAATTTAAATTAAAATTACATATTTTTTTATTATTATCCACTTACCCGATCAATATTATATATTTTTTAAATTAATTTGATGCACATAATGTTTGCTTGATTCTTTAACTTTTTCATTTTATTTTTCCTCTTTTTATTTTATGGTTATACACACCCGCAATTATCGGTTATCGATTATTTTTCTTTAACACGTTTTTAATATTTTATTTATTTTTATATTTTTCCCAATTTATTAATTAATTTGCTCAAAAATTATATAATTTTTAGTTTTATTATTTTTCACTTACCCGATCAATAAGTCCGACTTTTTCGAAAGATATCCAATTCGAGAAGAACGTGTTGCCCAATGTAGTCAGTGATGTCTGATAACCAAACATAAATTCCTTAGCTGTCATACGCACCAGTGGCTGTGACTTGGATGTTGCCAGCAGTGTGCGTAAGCCCATGCGTAGGAATAGTGGCTTGTCAGCGGTTAAGTGAGAAATTGCCTGAAAGGGAAAAAATTAAAATTTAATTTTTAGGTTTTTGTTTGAAAATTTTGTTTTTCATAAAAGTGAAAATGTTATAGAAAAATTTTTGTAGGTTTTTGTTCTAATAGAAAAAATAAATAAAAATTAAGAAAAATATTAAAAAAACAAAAATAAAGAAGAAAATTATAAGTAAAGTAGTAAAACAAAAAATAAAAAATTAAAATATTGTTAAAATAATTTTTTTAAACAAAAAATATTAAAAAATTTTTGTTTTAATAAAACTATTCTTTGTTATAAAAATTAGATACCTATCCTTTCTTATAAGTTAATGTTAATAAACTTTACAAAACATGTCAGAAAGCTTATGCTTTTTATGAAAATTAAACATTTCATTAAAATTAAACCTTTCTTTACTTAAAAAGACAAAAAATACAACTATATTTCATTAAAATTTAGTATTAAAATAAATTTCGCCTGGTTTTCAGTTAAAAAAATTATAAATTTTAATTTCTTTACTTTTTATCAGATTCAAATTTATTGCTTACTGCAAATGACGGTGTATTATTTGATATCAATTTTAATAATCATTTCCATGAAACGTCATTTTCTTTATACACTGCACGAGTATCAATCACAGTTAAATCAAAACTATAATTATATGATAGATAGCTGTATATTCTTACATTATTTCAATATTTTTTACTGTCTTATGAAAGTCCCCATGGAAATACCAATTAATTGAACTATTATTAATTGCAAGGCGAACGCATCCATAATGCATAAGTTGCCGCGCCACATGTGTTATAATTTTTGCAATTTTCTACAAAGACAAATTGCCACGAAAACGGTATTTATGCACTATGTATACCAACAATTTGTAAATCTTTAAAGTTTGATATTTCAGGTGTTATTAAGCGCCTATGCTTCTAGAAATTACACTCACTTAAGTTTTAATTGCTATCGATTTTTCAATTAATCGATATAACTTCTACTTGCCGTAAGCGTATAAATTTACATAAATAATTGTCAGCTTGACGTAAGCTGATTTTCACCTGTCATAAAAATACAAGAATTCTTAGTTATTAACTGGTATTAAATTCGTTATGTAATTTTGAGATTTATTTTATTCATTTAATATTGCCGTTGATTATTGCTGATTGATTTGCTGCTCTATGGTTATGGTATTGTATATGCCTTTTTGAAACCCTTTTATTTTTTATACCCTGAACAACTACGGTATATAAATTATGCCACAAAGTTTGTTACAGTAACTGTTGGAAGTACTATGAAGTATATAGTGTATATATAAAAAAGATAAGGGTGACTAGCTGTGTCGATTTAGTATAGTTATATGCCTGTCTTTCTATATATACACGTACTAGTAACTTGGTATTAGAGATATAAATATCAGATTTTAAATACGTCCATCTTGCTCTAATAAGTTGATAATTTTTTGAAACCCTCGACATCGGACTACTTTAGCTTATAGCTGCTATACAAACTGAACGATCAAAATTAACTTCATGCCTAGAAAACTTTTTTATTTGACAAGATGTCTTCGCACAATTTGTTACATAATATTAACCAAGATACCAATGCAATATCAGCAAATATCGTTGAGATCGGACCACTTTAGCATATAGCTGCCATACAAACTGACCGTTCAAATTCAAGATTTTTTTACACCTTTTGTTGCATCTGTGAAGGAAATCTTAGCTCCGTTGCAGCCGTTATTAACAAGTTTTCTTACTTCTGCTCGGCGTAAGCGTCAAACTGTGCATGATTATCATACTAGTTGTATTGCAAGTGAGCATCTGTAATGCTCAGTTTGCTTAGACATCATGTACCTATTTTATATTAACTACTAATTAACTTGATTGCCGCAATTTGTTAAGTCATTATACTATAAGTACTGTTGGCAAATGACTGTATGGTGCTTTACCGCAACAATAACTAACTACTAATTAATAAAAAAACGTTTTGTTTTGCTCTTCAAAACAACTTTTTTACAACTTATCGTCAAATTCCCGCGCTGTCGTTTAAAATTTTATGAACTTGTTGTGATTTGCCAAATGATGTGCCCAAATTTACTGTTGTATTTTACTGTTCAGACAAAAACAATTTAACGGAAGCAACAAAAAATAACACAAAAGCAAATTCAAACAAAACAAAACAAAAACGTCGCAAAAACAGCAATTAAAACAAAGTAACTGGGCTGGGAAGAAAAAATTCCTTAATCATGGTAACTTTCCATCTTATAAGGTAAACAACAAAAAATTGTTGTTTTTTTTGGTATTTATAATAAATAATCTTATTTAATATAAATTTGCAGTCTTCATTTGCAATAAAGCTTTAAATAATTAACTGCGCTCATATATTTATAGCCACATCTGCATTTGCATTTGCACATAAGGAAGCCGCCACACTCGCCCCCCAGCTTCAACGCTAACACAACAATAAATATAGACACTTGAACTTTCAAATCCACTTTAAAAAATGCTTCAGTCATTAATGTACGGTTATTTCGTAGTATTCTGCTGGTTTAGTTAGGCAGTGGCTTTCGTTTCGAGTTTGGCATATGACATTATTTTATTATTATTCATTACTTTACACTCAACTCAAAAATTTTAAGAAAATTTGAATTTATGGCGCATGCAATAAATATGTGTACTTGTCTAGCAGAAAAAAAACAAAAAACGAGTTCGATTGCGAATTCGAGTTCTTCACTTAAGTCTTTTGTTTGATGAGGCAACGCCCTTGGCGAGTTGTAGAACTTGTCTGCAATTTTCTATTCTAACCGCACTTCAATTAAGCATGTTTGTATGTTGTGATTAATTGAATAGCTATGTTTGTATTTGGAATTTATATAAGTATGTATGTACCCTTACCTAAGTATGTAGGAATGTATGTATGCGTAGTTTGTCTAAAAAAACAGACGTTAATGTGGCGCTTATAAAAATTTGTAGGAAATTTTTTATTTTTTTATACAAAAGAATTAATTGTTGAAAAACGATATTTACATTTGCATTGATTTCAACGATGTTAATGATTTGCGGTTATTAAGCAATTATTTTTTTAATTATTAAGTAGGCAATTTATAGTGTTCATAATTTTATTTTAATTTATGGTATAAAAAAAGTTTTTTAAATTTAATTTCCTCAATTTAATTCTTTTTTTTAGTATTTAACGACAAGAAATATAGTTTTTGTAAAATTGCATTATATTTAAAATTTTTTTAT
>NW_017537512.1:235179-237485 GCF_001853355.1 Bactrocera latifrons | reverse complement strand
TTATACGATATTTATTTTTATTAAAGTATTCACTTTTGAAAAATGAAAATTTTTAAAAAAATTTGGCTGATTTATGTTTTTTGATTAAATTTCAATTTTTATTTTCAACGAATTTTATTTTAATTATTGCGTTTCTTAATTATTGAAAATTTTCTAGAATTGAATTTTCCAATTCATTTAGATTTGTATTCATTTATTCATTTTTCATGAATTCAAATATTTACACATTTTAAGTTGATTTTCCTACATTTCGAAACATTTATTTTTAATAACTGTATTTTATTTTTTCGTAATTTTCTTGTATAAAAGCTATTAAAAGCTTAGAATCTTTTAATCATACTGTTTAACTTGTCTTATTATTTTCTTTACCTCTTTATATTTTTATTTTTATTTCTGTAAGCAAAATTCCCTATAATAAATAATTAATAAGTCTTCCATGACGTAAAGTGTTCGCACATGCTACCATGTATCTATACTATTGCCTACACTTAAGTATCATTGACAAATCACACAAAATACACATTTGTACATACTACTGTATGTCAATAGAAACAGTGGCAACTACTAGATAAATAGCATATGACAGCCCATGTAAACACTGGCAAATAAGGCATTAATCATGCACATGCCTGTGCTGCAATAAAAACGATTATTTTAGCTGAGTTTACGTTGTTGTTATTGCTAAATCGCATCAGCTAACAACAATTATATATATCTACATACAGATGTATTCATGGATGCCCGCAACAATTTGCTGCCGCATCAAGTTCAATTCATTGTTTTTGTGTGGAATTCCAGCCGGCTTAGTTGACAATTGGGCCGGTGACACATAGATGCGATTTTCTGGTTTTATTTATAAATACATTAAGGAATATTTTTAAATTTATTGCTTTTAGTATTATTTTGATTTGCTGCTTTTTTTTTTACTTTTTAGCGGTATATTGTTTGTAAAGGAAAATTTTTGCAACCGTGGAAGTTGGCTGTTTGTTTACATTTTTTTCACTCAACAAAGTGACATATGCACCTGCATTCATACATATGAATGTACGTGTGTTTATGTGCGAATACGTGTTTGCAACGTTTATTGACCTACGTTAGATTTTTCTGAGTTTTTTAAATTTTATTTCGCGGTTAACTGTGCTGCAAAAGGCAATGAACAATAACAATGTAAATCTAATGGTTTGTTTACATTTTGATACGTTAGGTAGAGGTCACATTTATAGAATGCCAGTATTCACTATGCGGCGTATATTTGCGTTTAGAGTAGCAAATTTTATATTTCGAGTTGTGTTTTTGATGAAATCAATAATTTAAGTTATAAGTACTAAATAAGGGAAAATATATACGAAGGTGAAAAAAAGTAGTAGTAGCTGACGAAAAAAAGAAATAAATACTAAATAAGGGAAAATATATACGAAAATGCAAAGCAAATAGTTGCAGCTGATGAAAAAAATTTTTTTTTTAAATATTTAGCTATACTTTAAACTAATAATAAAACTAGTCGCATTTTTGTTTAGAAGTTATATGCTATGTTATGTTATGCTTCTTTTTCTCAACTGAAAAGAGTTACGTCACAGCATGAAAGTTGTCGTAATCTTGTATTCTATAATTTTTTTTTAATGCCTGATGAATTAATCTCATAAGGTTTTTTTTTTCGTTGTAAAAATGTGCTTTATATTAATTTCTAACTTCCGTCTACTAAATCCTCATATTATGAATACCCACAATGCATTACGAGTTACTTGTTTACATTTTGTGAGCAGAAATTTCAACTTATAAATTTTGATGAAATTAATATGCATAAAAATCGACATACCTAACCAGTTGGAGACGATGCAGACGTATTGTTTGTTTTTAGAAAGTTATTTATAGACGTTCTAAATAAATGTAAATAATTATATTTTTCTTACATTTAATTAAACGAAAAAATTCATTTCGTACATTTAATAATTTTTCAGTTCGATAAAAAAAATTATTTTCTTAAATTAATTTAAATTTAATAAAAATGTATATAAGTAATTTAAATTTAATGAAAATGATTATAGTACACTTACCAGCATTGCAATATTCAACATGACCACCTGATCGTCTTCTTTACGCCCCTCAGACAAATGTTCTTGCCACACCAATGGATGACTGGGTCTTGTAGACATTGTGTTGTTGGCATTGAAGGTGATATTTTCGTGCGTCATGATTTCTCTGTAATGAAAATATTTATAGGAAATGAAAGGATTTAAAGTATATAAATAATTAAATCTTAAATTATAATTTAAAAACATTTTTAAATAAAAAAAAAGAATTTATTT
>NW_017537512.1:233741-235083 GCF_001853355.1 Bactrocera latifrons | reverse complement strand
GGAGTCACTCAGCTGTGGTCGTGAACTGCTTATTAAGCTGTCTCTTATACACATCTAGATGTGTATAAGAGACAGGAAAACACCAATTGAGAATTATGAAAAATATTAATAAAAAATTAAAAACAATTTGTTTAATGTTAAGAATTAAAACAAAAAACAAATCAATTAAAAACTGAAATATTTCTAATTAATTTTTTTTTAACTTCTACATTTTTAACATATAATTTAAGTTACTCTAAAGAAAGAAAATTCGATTTCCAAAGTTACAAAGTCAATTACACACTTTCTATGCTCACTAGTCCCCCCACTCTTCAATTGTCACTTACTTGTAAACATAAGGTCCAACTTGCTCCACATTCATTTTTTCGCGTCCTGCCAGAAAAGCCTCTGCATTCGTTATATTAAATAGATAAATCTTTATGTAAAGATCTACCGGTGGTTTGGCCCACAAATTAAAGATCTCGCCATCATCCGACATGGTCAGTTTCTACAAAAAATATTAATTTCAGACAAAAGTTAGTAAATTTTATATTTTATTTATTAATGTTCGTCTGCTGCCATAAAAATGATTAATTTTAGCCAAAAATTATTAAATTTTAAAATATAATTCATTGCAGCTGCTGAAACCATAAAATTCTAACAATACTTACCCATTTGAAAATCAAGTCGTAAGGCTGAAAGATTTTCACCAGCACAGCTGTTGAGATGGCCAGTATGCCAAGGGCGAGTAACAAAAAGGCGCCTGTAAAGTAAGAGAAAAAAATAATAATGAAACATTTGATTTACGCATAAGAATGAGGCTGCTAATAATTACGATAATTATTAAACGTTTCATTGCATGATAAAATTATTATAAATGTTAAGTAGTTAGAATATTTATAACACAAGCGCATGGAAATAATTGAGCATAGTGGCAATGCTGCAACAAAATAAATGGCATTGTTTATCAATGACAGTTGTCGGTCTATTGAACCAGCGCATAAATAATAAAGTATAATGTACTTATATTAAAAGCAAAGACATATAATAATTGCAAAAAAAAGTTAAAGAACAAAAAAAAAAGTAATAAAATATTAAAAATATATGAAATTAGTCTGGGACTAATGCTCATGATTTTACTTTGCTTAAATGGTTTGCATATTTTTTTATTAACAATTTTAACTAGATTTAATATTTGTCAACTTATACGCAGAATTTGTTAAAGTGACTGAATGGTTTTTGAAACGTGGCTTTATATGTACATCTGTAAGTATATATGTAGGTATTAAAAAATAAATTTAAAACAAAATATATTTTTTTATATTTTATAGCAATTTAAGTTTAGTGTTTTTTATTAACATTT
>NW_017537512.1:231732-233243 GCF_001853355.1 Bactrocera latifrons | reverse complement strand
TTTTTTTTTAAGTTTAAGGTTTTTTTTGTACATTCATAATTCTTTTTTAATTTTTACACTTTCTTTATTTTAATTTGAGGGCATGAGGCCAACAAAAACCACCAATAAAATCTTTGCTTTTTATTGCCGTTAAGAATTCCTGGCATAATAACGTTATTCCCCACAAAACTAGTTCCAGTAAAAGAACTATCAATAAAAAAAAAAAACACAGGAGTCACAAACAAAGCCAAATATGGCAAAATAATCGTGACAATATCATATCTCTTGTATATAAATAGAGTGTCAAGGCCAGTTGCAACGGAAAAAATGGCATAACTGTAGTCTTTGACCGCCAGTGACGAGCACGTGATGGACAATCTAGCTGCTTACTATGCAATTTTCTTAAATATGTGAAAGTAATTGTTAACAAGTGCAAATGTTTGCACATAATTGGCAACTATTCTTTAGATGTAATCGCAACGCAAGTCATGTCACGGCATTCCAGACAGCATAATATCAACGTGCCTGCATCTCTACAAAATATACATATGTATGTAATGTCAGAGTATGTACATATGTATGCATCAACGAGCTCCTGTTGACTCCGCAACTTTTGTGTTGGCCCAGCGCCCGCCAGCTGATTAGGCTGTTGCACTGTAGTCAACGAGCCATAACTTTTACTTTCACACACACATGCATATACATTTGTCGGCGTTGTAATCATTAAGTTGCCATAAAAGTGGCAATGCCAATAAGGGATTTAGTCAAAGCACTAAAGTATGTAATAAAAAACGCATTAATATGTAAGTCTGTGTATGTGTGTGTTCAAAAACAAGTTTCGTATCCCTGCCAAGAATATTCTGGATGGCTGGCGTACGCAATTGAGGTTGGTCAAGGCAACACGTTAAAATTGCTGTCAAACGTCTGCGGCGAGTAGCACATTTGAACCGGTTACATGCCTTTGGCAAGCGAATGAAGGCAACTGTATGCGAGTGCTTGTGTGTGTATGTATTGTATGTATGTATATTGTAAATTTAATAAAAAGCACAGAATTGTTGCGCTTGGTCAGGGTTGCGACAATTGCAGATGCGCATGCGATAGCGCGAGTTGGCGGAGTGCCCAAAGAAGAAGAAGAATGAGCAGTGAGAAAGGTAGGCGGAAAGTAAACTTAGAAACTGATATTTATAAATGTATGTATGTATGTCTGTTTGAAAAGAAAAAGCAAAAAATATTCCAAAATTAAAATAAAAAATAAAACAAATAATAAAAAAGGAAATTAAAGATATATACATACATATATGTGACCTCGTCTACGAAAAGGGAGCTAACGTGCGAAATGACTTTTTGGATTCTATCACGTGAAAAAGCATCTCATCTTCCATCCGAATCAACTAAAAAGTGAAAATTGATTTTTTGACACCTAAGCCCCCTTTCCGTAGACCAGGTCACATATATTATATAATATTAGAAATATTGAAAAAAAATTTCCCAAAAAATTTTAAAATACGTCATGATGATGACAATATACAATT
>NW_017537512.1:229614-231091 GCF_001853355.1 Bactrocera latifrons | reverse complement strand
AATTTAAGAAAAAAAAAATAAATTAAGATAAGGTAAAACAAAAATGATTGTCCTGAAAAAATAAATAAAGTATGAAATGATCATCATATGATTATTATGTGGTCAACTGATCAGAAAAGTTTCTAAATAAAAAATATAAAAACGAAAAATTTAAAAAAATTGATAAAAGTAATAAAAAAACATAGAATTTAAATTTTTAAGCTAAATAAAATTAAAAAAAAAATATTCCAAATATATTTACACCAAATGGCATGAGTAATCTTCATTCGATGATTATATGACACATCATTACATGATCACATGACGCAGCGAAAAATTTTCAAATTTCTTAAATAGTATTAATCGCCTCCCACACTGCTACAATATACGTTAATTTACAAAAAGACAACAAAAAATATTTACATATTCACACAATCGCCTCTACTTTCACTTACAACCTGTAGACATGTACGTCTAATGGACTTTAAAACTCAAATAGAAGAAAATTGAATATAAACAAAATTAAGTCGGAACTTATACATATGTACATACGAATATTGACATTTCAGATTAATTTGTTTGCATTGCAACACTTAAAACCCTTAAATACACAAACTAGCGATTGCCCAGAAGCTCGTAAGTTAACGCGATTTTCTACTGTTTGCTTTTTGAATCAAACGACACTTTATGAGTTATTTGTGCACAAATATAGACATACGCAAAAATTTATAGAATGACTGGAGTGTGAATCACAAATGTAGTAATCAAAGCTTGAAAGAATGTGGCTGGACTTGTTATCGACGCCAGTTTTCATGGCTCAGAGCCTTTGTGGCTTATGCGTTGGGATTTTTAACGCAGCTCAGAGATAGCATAGATATATAAGAACTGTAGAGTGCTTTTGAAGTAATAGATGCGATCTTAAATGGGTCTATATAAGTATATAAATCTTTATCTATGTATGTATATATGCATATACTCGCATTTATTCAAGCGCGCTTGTATCACCTTGGATTATGCACTCATATTCGGCGTACACTTGATACATCAAATGGCTTGTTGTTGTTTTTTGTGCTTTTACATTTTTTTTCTTTATGGTTTTTGAAGCACTTTCAGGAAGATCAATATGACTCTTAGTTTATTTAGGTGTACACAGCTCGAAGAAACTATCTATGCGGTGACGGTATCTGATTCAACCGCACAAATGGTACCTATATATGTATTTACATATATGCATACATATATACTCATATATAAGATTGTGGCATACATTGTACCAACTTACATACATATGTATGTATATATCACTACGTGCTGTATTGCTAATTATACACTTTATATGCGCAACGAAGGTGTTGCATTCGAACATGCGGCTCACAATTGTGTTTTCTATTTAATTTTTTTTTCTAAATTTATTAATTTTTTTTAATATTATTGTGCGTTATTTTTCAGTCAACTTTATATGTATATATGTTTATGTTTGTATAACCTTTTTTTAATT
>NW_017537512.1:226831-228134 GCF_001853355.1 Bactrocera latifrons | reverse complement strand
AATAAAACGATTTAAAAAATGTAAAGTGAAACTATTTTAATCAAAAAATATCCCCAAAAATTCCCCCAATGGTTTATTCTTCGTTTCCCAAACAATTTGGTTTGCTAGGCTTGCGTTTGCAAATTTTCTACTTTTATGCGCTGAATTTCACATTTATAGGAAATTTATTGTCTTTAAGGAATTATGCAGAAAGTTTCCACAAACCTTTAAAACTATTCGTGCTAGGCATACGAATGTATGTATGTATATATAGCGCATATTGCTCACCGGCAATTTAGCACTACAAAGGAAGAAACCGGCGGTGAACATGTGGTAAGGCATAAAAAAATAAAAATAAAAAATTACAAAAAAAAAAAAAATTAAAAAAGTTTAAAAAAATCACGAAAAAATCTCCTCAAATAAGTCGTAAAACTAGCTGATTCGCAAATTTGGAGTTGTCTTTAAGTTCTAGCCATAAATATAAAGAAGACTGCTGTGCGCAGGCGTGCTGCTTGATGATACCTAACAGCTTTTATTTATATATGTATGTGTACATGTACCATACATGTGTCATGAGTATGCGTGTCATACAACAGCGCTTATTGTATTTATTGCGTTTTTGCATATCGATTTGCCGCATAAATTTATAGGAAATAAAAATACACGCCAAAGCGGCAATTAATTAATCACTTAAATGTTTAAATAAGAAATAAATATAAAAATATACCATATAAATATATAATATTATAGATACATCGTACATACGTATCTATATATGTATCTTACACGTTAACATATAAGCACTCACAAATAGCCGCACAACAGGTGTGATTGACAATTTTGACAATTGCTGTTCACACTATACAGTACTAATCAAAAGTGCTTGACACATTCTACAGTACAATGCGTCACAGGGAAAATATTAATTAGTTTGTTTTGATGTTTGGCTAACATGAAAAAAGTACAAAGTGTTTAATAATTTATGCAAGCCACACGCCACGGTAGTCAATTCGTACTAAAATCAGTAGTAAAATATAAAAATTCAATATTGAAAAAAGATTTAGTGTATACAGAACGTATAAAAAAAAAAATAACAAAATCGAAAACCATAATTGACTTGGCTTGCAACAAAAAGCAAATTAAGACGCCACAGCGCTTGCCGTGCGCTCCTAACGGAGTCACTCAGCTGTGGTCGTGAACTGCTTATTAAGTGAGCGCGCTAAATATTGAAAAAAAAAATAAATAAATTACATGTAAAAAAATGTGTGTGGGCGTTAAATTCTCACGCTAAACAAGTGTTGTTGTTTTTGTTTTCATATCGTTT
>NW_017537512.1:225138-226181 GCF_001853355.1 Bactrocera latifrons | reverse complement strand
TTAATAAAATGTATATTATATTAAAATATTATTTTCATCAAAATAGTAAAATTTATAACGAAATTGCGGTTAACAATAAGCAAATTCTAAAGACTATCCCCTTTACAAAAATTATAAATACTATTAACAGCGCAAATGCTTACATTATTTATTGTCGTTAAAGGAATGGAGTCATCATTTTGTTTACATTGTTTACTTTTCAAAAAAGAAAGTTTGGCGAATGTGTGCGCAGCCTCTTGACAAATCAAATTTTGTTGACATGCGGCCAATTATGAAATGTAGACCGCCATACATATGCCACTTAATTGGACTATGCGATTTCGTAATAATTAGATAACTTTCACGGCGTGGAAAGAGACCACGAAATCGAGGCGTGTGCAAGGGACGCTCATCAATAAAACACAAAAATCTGCACCAAAAATTAGCATTCAATACCAATTAATAATGCTGGCAATTTAAGCCATAAACATAAAAATACAAACTAACTGACTGCCTTTCAAACACATGTCATGGAAAATATTACGGTATAACCAAATTATATGAATTAGCATGTTATTTATAATGTGAGAAGCTACGACTGAGTAAAAACACAAAACCTAGACATAATATTAAACACGCGCCTAGCACTAGTGTCATGTATGCGTTGTTTAACATGTGATCACCACGCTAGTTCTGAGGTCCAATGTTGATGCCAAGTTTAACTGTCGGTTGGTGAATTCTTTTGGCAAAACCCCATGTGTTTTATAGACACATTAAACGCATTAATTTGAGTTTAAAACAAGCAGGTGTGTCTGCTAGTGGTATTTGGCGTTTGTTTTTTATGTTTTTTCTCTTTATATTTTTTTAATTTTTTTGTTTAATTTTTAATACTTTTTTCTTTATTTTATTTATATCTTCAATTTTATTTATTTATTTATTTTAATTTTATGCGTTACTATCTAGCATATTGTATTTATAAATATCTGTCTCTTATACACATCTAGATGTGTATAAGAGACAGGATTAAATTAAAAAAAAAATAAATAAATTACATGTAAAAAAAT
>NW_017537512.1:221910-225082 GCF_001853355.1 Bactrocera latifrons | reverse complement strand
ATTTTATGCGTTACTATCTAGCATATTGTATTTATAAATATTTAATGACTGATTTTTAAGTGACGCTGTTTTATTATTATTATTTTTTTTTTTCAATTTAACAGCTGGTGTTTTTGATGATAACTGGTCTTTCTCATAAATTTTGGATTGAGTCAGCGAATGTTCGAGACTAACGTTAAATTAATTGATTTCTACGCGCTTAGAACTATATTACGCCAATATTGGTGGGGGTGTTTTTAGGAATTCGCTAAATAATTTATACAAAAAACTGATACTTGACGAAGCAAAAGCTGTGTATGCTTCCTAAATATGGATGATTTGTATGATAAATGTTGGTATATGTATTGAAATGCAAATTTCAAATTTAGGAAATTGAAAATGTCATTCTGACTGTTTTAATGTGATCAGCCAATACCGAGAGACGGCGTTAACGCTTTACAAGGGTTTTGTGACTTTTTACTAACTGAGTGAATTACTTGTTTCAGAGCATTTGTCAATTATTGATTCGGGATGACTAGAAGTATTGGGGATGACTTGGAATTTTTGGCGACTTGTTTCAAAACAAGCAAATATTTTATTTAATATTTCTAAAAACAGAAAAATCAAAAGTTTTTTTAAACCTTAAAAGTTGCTTTCTAAGCTATTGACGTCGTTGACTGTAAAATGTTTGTGAAATTAAATATATCGACGTATTTAAGCACACATTAATGTTAAAAGTGTACTAATTTATTGAAATATTGGTTTTCTACGTTATTTCGTTTACATATTTATTGTAACTATTAACTTTGAAAACCGCATATTAAAAATATTATATATATTATTACTTTAGTTAAAGAATATATAATTATTTTAATTTGATTTACAAATTAATATATAATTAAAGCATATGTAGTTGTATTTTATTGAAGTGAAAAGTTAAGTTATTAAAAATATGAACTCATAAAGTTTTATGTTAATACTATTGGTCACTAGGGTTGCAGATATGAAATCCACAAGCTCTACACCAGTAAACTCGCCAATTATTTTCGCATCCTTGCAGCCTCCACATGCTTACACTACACTATGTTGTTGAAATTTCCTTTTCAAACATGTTTCCATTTATAACAAACCTTTTCTTATATTCTATAAGTCAACATATGTATATTCTTTTGCCTTAAAAACGCATAATTTAAATATTTAACCAATTGAACAGCCAGCTGATAATTAATTACAAACTTAGCAAACTGTTGCCACAAAACAGTGTATGTGCACCGCAAATAAAGTAAAAAATGCTATAAAGTACATGGAAATATTTCTTTTCGCGCCAAAGCAGCAGCAATTTATAGCAGTAACGCCTTAAAACGTTTTCTTATATACATAAGCATGTTTAACTTGACAAATATGTTGGCTTTGAAACTGTTAATATATGCATATAAAGTTATAAATTAATTTAATATGTTATTAATGCTCCTTTCAGAGCTTTGACCGAATATTTGTGGGCTGAAGCAAAGGCAAGCACGTTTCTATGAAGTAAATTTTGTGCGGGACCGTATGTGTACAAGCACATAGTTGATTATTAATTATTATTTACAACTACAAAAGTGTGTTTATTTAAGGAATATGATAATTTGATTAATAATACTTCTACGAATAATTATCAATTCTTTGTTTACCAAATAAATAAGCATCAAACATTCTCGCACAGCTGACTGTTATCGACTATCGATATTAACTGTGCATAAGGACGCTGTAAATTGCATGTTTAAAATTATTTGTGCATGAATGAAGTGCTTTTCGTTATTTTTTAAATCATATTTGAATTTATGAAATGTGTTTGTCTAAATTTGTGGTAAACTGCCAAATTGTTTGAGGTAAATAGCGCTAGCGCCAACAAATTGCAACTGATTACTAAAGAAATAAATTGTTACCGAAAAATTATATTCGGTAATATTAAATAAAAAATTCCACAAAATTCAAAAATTATATAATGTACAAAAAATAAAAAGTGGAAGCTGTTTGGCCGGTACAATATAATAATTTGCAATTGTACTCATTTTGTATTATTTCACAAATTTCCTACGCCAAACTACATGTTCTTACGGACAATTGCTTAGTAAAAATTTGCCATGTCAGCGCATATTTGCTTATTGCTAATGTTAAAAAGCCAACAACAAATACCTAATCTATAGTTGCTGTGGCTTTTGTAATCAAGATGATTACCACGCGTTTTCGTATGTGGTGAAGTAAATTGACGTGTTGCCTGCTGTCGATCAGCGTCTGTAACATTTTTGATGAATTCTCTTGTATAATCTATGTATGTATGTTTCTTTTATTGGAAAAGGTACATTAGTGGCAAAAGTGTGCAATAAGGTGTCTTTTAACACATTTGCCGGCACAGTTATTGGGCAATTTCAGGCGGCAATTTGAAAGTCATTTACGTTGCAATACAAATCAATAGTTGCAGAAATATACATACAAATTAAAAATGTGTAAATTTGTAAGTAAATTCATAGTGCGTTTTTACCAAATCCATTTTTGTATTTAATTCGTGTTAATATGAATAAAAAATGTTTAATCCAAACAGAATAATTTTAATTTTAATACATTATTAAACGTTTTTATTGATTATTCGCTATTTCTTCCTTGCCAGTTTTATTCTTCAACATAAATCAATTCTTTCTATGAAAAGCAATTAATTGCTTTATTAGATAAATGGACGCACATGCCCAAATTGCTGAATACAAATTTAGCATAAATTTATCGATAAATTGCAGCCGGCAAAACAGCAGAACAATAGGCAAAATTTCACATGTCCATTAAAAAAGTAAAAAGCAAAAATTAAAAGAAATATAAAAAAATGCAGTATAGAACATTTTGCTTTGAATGCAGGATTTAAACGGGATTGTTGTTTTAATATGAAACAATAAAAAATCTATATTTATTGCCTCTACAAATTAACTGGAATTTAGTATGCACAAAAAGATGGTAATGGCCCAAAAATAGCAAACATTAATAAATTATTATATTCATAAATTTGAACATGAGCTTGCAAAAAAACGAGTTTAAGTAGTATTGTTGCGGAAAGTGCAAATTCTATGCATATGAATAAGAAAAAATGGGATACCTAAAAGTAATTCTGGTAAGAAAATCAAAAATTAAAAAAAAATAATAAAAAAAAAATACAAAAAATAAA